>NC_090739.1:39271969-39304469 GCF_036898095.1 Palaemon carinicauda | reverse complement strand
ATTATCCATTCTTCAGCATTGGCTATAGTTTACTTGATGAATAACAATAAAGGGATAAGCCAAACTATACACTTTATATTTATTAAGAATACAAAGAGGGCAATAACACTTCCTATAGACCATACCTCCTACACTTCATGAGACATCCAAGTCTTAAATAGGGGCTAACTAATTTGAGCTTTCCAAAATATTTTGGTCACCCCCATGGAATTATTATAATTGCGCCAGTTATTTTACCTTGGCATATATAAACATTAATCTATTGGTTTTTATGTTCGACCTTTCATTGCCAAACTTAGTATACCTTGCCTATAAATTTATCTAAATCTAAATATGTAAAGGATATTAATAAAATGTAAATAACACAAAGTACTGAGATTAAGAAACTGAAAATTCACACCTTGTATTAAATGAGATTTCCTTATCGATAAATAGTCTACTCGGTGCATACACAAACAAACCGTTGATGCAAATATAACCATCTTTCAACATCGTTAACGAAGAAGGGGAGACCACAAGTTGTGAATTTTAAGTTAGTCAGTACGTTGCAAGACAACAACAAATTCCAGCTTAGTGAACAGAGGTGGTAGTAACTAGTGGCATAACAATTCATGTCTTTGGTGGAACATTATGTACTTTTCACTTATCGAATTATACTATGACGCTCACACCAACAGACGAGCACCAGCTTCTAATGATATTCACAAGGTTGCTTATGAAAACCCTTTCAGTCTCCCAGTCTGGTGGATAATGGATATCGTAAAGATGATGTTCAGTATAACTAGGTCTGCCGATTTCAGAATATGAACACTTTCGTAATGAGTTTTTTTAGGGGGGTTATATTAAAGTATCATATTTGTCATATCACTGCAATTAATTAACTCTCAAAATTACGTCTCATAAGACCATGAAAAATACGTTTCGTAGTTTATAGAGAAGCAATATTATAAATTATAGGTTTACGTTATTAAAAATCCAGGATTGATATAGGCATAAAGATTTACTTCGTTCAGGTTTATTCTCCTCAGTGAGTATGTCAGAGACTAGAGCTTTTTACATTCTGAAGAAGAAAGTAATAAAAAGTAATAAACCATTGCAATTTAATGGTTTATAAACGAGATCTCGGAATTTATGGCAAAATCAAGAGGATGAAATTAGATAAGATTTACTTAGAATGCTGACAAGATGATGAGAAATACAAGATCATGATTAAAAGGCGCTTTTCGCTTTATAAGTCTTCCTTAATTCAAACAATTCCAAATTAAAGCAGGGAGAGCATTCAGGCAACACAGTATTTGTATGATTTAACACGTTCTAGAATCAAAATCAACTCCTTTTACCAATCCCCTATTCTACAACTCACACAAAAAGAAAAAAAACGAGAAACACGAAGAAGAATAAATAAAAGAAAAGAAAAAAAAAGAAACAGTGAATGGAAAGAAAGAGAAAAAGCGAGACATCGACAACAAAGAAGCCACCGAAGCGAGTGATTCCCAAATGGGATTAGTCGGTCTTTTAGCTATGACTTGGCACCCTTGCATTATCAACACCATAAACTTTTGCCACTCACCTCCTGCAGAGGGTTGCGAGGCAACTGCATTCGACAGAATATGCTGGGTCGGGAATTCTAGCCTTTGCCTGCAAAATGGTCTTTTTGGATATAATTTACACTGTTAAATATTTGCCGTAAATAAACGGTAAAAATCCTGGAACAAATGCTACCAGGTATTTACCATTTTAAAAAAGGACATATTGACGTAAACGAATAATATTACGGTCACCAACCTGTAAAAGATAATAACAAAGTAGGGTAAAAATTACGGTCGCCTGTCTCTTACTGAAAAAAACGGCTGAGAACTGTATACTTTTACAGAGAATTTCTGATTAAAATTACGGTTTTTTTTAACAGTGCACCTATGTCAATTTTCCCTCTCAAATAATGTTTTACATTGAAACAATATGACCAACGGTTGTTTTGATTTTCTTTTTATTTGGAAAGGGGTGTAGGAGATTTAAATATTAACATATTGTTTCATTCTGTACAATTCTTTGTAAAATCATCTCGGAAAAAACTAATTGGTTTGTTTAATAAGACAATTCTTGTAATTCTTAGTTATTCTTTAATCTTCATTAGGTTTTTAAGCAAATACTTCTTATATTTACATACCATACATACTCGTGAAAAAAAAATATATTGTTCAGGTTCTGACTTTCAAATGAATAAAAAATAAACATTTTGGAAAATATAAGATCATCAAAACAATTTTTTCATTTGTTTGCATTAATTCTTAAATGGGTAACAATGTGTGAAAACTATTAACAATACCAAAATACTTCATGTAAATGTTTTGTGAAGAGACTATGTAATGCCCTTGAAAAGTATATTTCCCAAAATATTATTTAGCGCAAAAGGGTTTTATTGCATTCAATGGCACAACTATTTTTTCCTTTTTGACGAATTGAATTTCTGTGTTTAATCAAAACTTGGAATAAAACTATAGCCTTCGTCATTTTATAAAGATATTGTTTTAGTGGAAGAAACAAATACTAAAGTAGAAAATATCCTAGCTTAATAACTTCCATTTACACGAACAATAGATTTGTCTGAATTTGTATTCAAATGCTTAATTTCTTTGTTTTATGCCTCTAGTAAGCGTTCATGATTTCAAGATAAAATCAAAATATAACAACCGGTTGTCGTTCGGTGGGATTCTCAGGAAGGGTGTGAGTGACTCTGTCTAAAATTCCAATTGGAGCTCAATGATCCTAATGAATAAAATTCACTTCCCTTTCTCTACCTCTCCAAATTTTTTCTAATATATATAGGTATGTAGATATATAATTATACTGTATATACATATATGTACTGTATACATGTATATATACGAACATACATACACACACACACACACACACATATATATATATATATATATATATATATATATATATATATATACATATATATAAATATATATATATATATTTATATATACATATATATATGCATATATACATACATTAATACGCACACACACATATATGTATATATATATATATATATATATATATATATATATATATATATATAAATATATGTATATATATATATATATATATATATATAGATAGATAGATAGATAGATACTTGCTCTTTATTTTATAGGGGGATATCTTTACTTAGTGGGGATAACTTAACGTGGTGAATGGGTTTGTGTATCGCCATAATCAGCAAAGAAGTAGCCTACAAGTCAGGGCTATCCATACTAGGTTGATTTGTTGTGACCACCATCATCAATGTCTCAGGCCTCTGTCCTAACACTTGAAGATAACTGTACGGGAAGTAAAGCAATCCTAAAACTACACAAATATAGTGAGAAAATTCCGAATGCGAAAGGATTTAGATAGGGAGACCTGCATCTCTCCTAAATTACTTACAGCATTCCTAGAAGTTTTAAAAAATAAATTGGAGAAATGTAGGAATTAATATTAATGGGGAACACCTTAATGACTTAAGATTTGCAGATGAAATAGATGGTTGTACTGAAGCATCGGACGATAAAAAAATTGAATAGAGAAAGCTGAAATGTAGGGCTGAAAATGAATATGAGTAAAATTAAAATGATGTTCAATGAAAATGAAAAAAAAAAATAAATGTTATGAACGAACCTCTATAGATTGTTAATGATATAAGTACTGAGGGCAGACAGTAAGTGCTTCCCCAGGACACAAGACCAAAATTAAAAGAAGGATAAGCATGTGATGGAAAGATTTTGGTAAACAAAATGAGATTATGAAATGTAAAATTCCACTTCTTCTGAAAAGAAAAGTATGTAATCATATGGTCCTACCAGTTCAAACTTACGCATCAGAAACTTGGGGCCTTAATAACGCCTTAGAACATAAGCTGGTTACAATTCAAAAAGCTATGGGAAAGAATAATGATTGGAATAACACTAAAAGGCAGGAAAAGAGCAACTTGGTTAGAAGAACGAACTAAAGTAGAGGATATTTTGGAATATATATATATATATATATATATATATATATATATATATATATATATATATATATAATATATATATAACCAGACACTTGCTCTATATTATGTATGGGATATATATATATATATATATATATATATATATATATATATATATATATATATATATATATATATACAATAGTAACAACAACCAATGCAACCATTTCTAGTTCACTGCAGGGGAAAGGCCTCAAACATGTTATTATTCACATCTGGGTTTAGTTTTCATCAACATGCTAGCCACTGCGGATAAGTGATGTTGGGAGACTTTTGTCCGATCGCTCACAGCAAACCAACCTAGTATGGGTGTCACTGACTAGTACAGCTTTGCTGATGATGGCAATCCACGAACCCTTTTACCCATCTTAACGTATCCCCTCTCAGAAAGGATATATATATATATATATATATATATATATATATATATATATATATATATATATATATATATATATATATATATATATGTATGTATATATATATATATAAATTTATATTTATGTATATATATACATATATATACAAATATATATATATATATATATATATATATATATATACATATATATATATATATATATATATATATATATATATAAATATATGTATATCTATATATATATCTATATATAATGTATATATATATATATATATATATATATATATATATATATATATACGAGAGTAACCTAAAGTAGAGGATATTCTAACAGCTTGTAAGAAAAAGAGATGGACGTGAACAGAACATACAATGAGAATGACAGATAATAGATGGACATTAAGAATATAAGAAGGGATCCTAAGGAATTGCTCAAGAAGCAGAGGATGGATTGACGAACTAAGAAAGTTTTCGGGTGTGGACTGGCATCAAGAAAGACCATAAATTACAGACGCAAGTGGAAGAACATGACTGAGGCCTTTGTCGTGAAGTGGACTACTAACGGTTGATGATGATAATGATATTATATATATATATATATATATATATATATATATATATATATATATATATATATACAAAACACTGAATATCCAAAGGTCTCTTAAGTACACTCAAAACAACACTGGGCAATTATTATTAAGCTCTATTTAAAACCACCTCTTCTCACGATTCTTTAACAGGGGTACGAGCGAATACTAATTTAAACCCTGGTGATTGGAATAATACACTCTATACAAAAATGAATATATTCTATATAAATTACAACACTTTGAAAGCATTTACATAAAACAAAAATAAATCTCTCGAATATATTGTCTTAACAAAACTTACATTAAGACAAAAATGTTACGCTCTGAAAATTGTATAATCGCTTGACAAACACGAATTCATACAGGAGGCATTCGAGAAGTACAAAAAGGAGGAAACTAGACAATAAACCGCCAAACCTCGAATGGGAAAATTACAACTAGTTACGAAGGAAAATAAAAAAATCGAAAAAAAATATGTCTCTTCACGCCACATTCTACAAGATAATCTTGTAAGTATTCTGGCAGTCACTTCATTTTTGGCCAATATCATCTCAGCTATTATTCCATCATATCCAGGGGCTTTCCATCTTTTCAGGTTTTTAATGATAATTTCGACTTCAAACACACATACTTCATTAATGGGCACATCCAAGTCTTTTTTAGCTTCAGGTATATCAATCAAATTATTCTCTTCATATCTCCTATTCACGACCTCACTAAAGTGTTCCATTCAACGTTTTCTTTCTTCATCTTCTGTTGTTATAAAAGACCCATTTCTCTTCTTGATAGGTATATGCTTCTTCTTTTCCCCAGTAGAGAATTCATTATTGATTCTGTGAGCAATTCTTACACCAATGCCACTCCCGGAATTCATAGCTTTGTCAGCCGCAACTGTTTTTCTGCCTAAATATTATCTCTAGTCATTCCTGACTTTTCTTTAGACCTCACTATCATTACTGGAATACTTAGCATGCTCTACCTTGTAATTTTCATTACGTCCTTGAAACTTTCAACAATCAATTCCTATTTTTGTCTCTGGTGTACGTTCTTAACATAACACCATCCTTCATTACTTGTCTGCTCACCATCACAAAGTCTCTAGGACTGCAAATCGGTTCCTACATTCAATTGCAAAGATTTCTCTGTGCTCATCTTCTAGAAGCTTAGTTGTATCAAACCTAGGTATTCTATCTATATTCCTCTTGGGTGCTTTCAGTTTTAATTTCAGTGTAGCAACGAGGAGCTGGTGATCACTACCTATATCTGCACCTCTGTAGCTTCTTACATTTATTTGATTTTTGTAATTGCCACATGGTGAAGTCCATGTATATTTGTGAATGTTCTTTTGCTGGTAAAGAGTACCTCATATTACGAGATTGTTTATTGAACAAAAACTTATAAAATGGGCCCCATTTTCATATGCAAATTCGCCAAGACCCTTAATCCCCAACACATTCTCTATAACCTTCATTATTCCTTCCAACTTTAGCATTGAAGTCACCAATCACAATTTTCATATCTCTCTTCGGGATCTCTGCAGTTCTTCATAGTATTCATCTTTCCTTTCTTCAGGGGAATCGTTTGTTGGGGCATAGAAAACTATAATACTCATATTGCACTGCTTTTATTCAAACTTTGTAAGTAACAATCCACTAATTACAGCTCTCCATTCCGTTAATGCCTTTCTGCTCTTGGTGTCATCACCATTCCTACCCCTTCTCTTCCAGCTCCATCTGTTCATCCTGGGTATATATATATATATATATATATATATATATATATATATATATATATATATATATATATATATATATATATATATATACATATACACATTATATATATATATATATATATATATATATATACACATATATATTGCCTTGATCAAAGACTTCCTTACCAATCCCCTTACAACGTGTTTCACTTAGGGCCAAGATATCCAAACTATAATTCATAAATTCATTTTGACTTGCTGTAACTTCCAGATCTGATTCATGGTTCTAAGATTCCTATCACCAATTTTCCATTTTTCTTTAGTATTTATAAACCGGAGATTCTTAACACCCTGCTACGCTCGGGACTGGGGTCCATCCTGTCATTTTCACTTTTCATATTCTGACAAAATCCATAGAAGATTCATTGGCTAAATTCATTAAAGGACAGCCAGTTCCTTGTGATGCGCAGTGGCTATTTAACTAAGGCAAGTGAATCCGGCCAGTCTGCTAAGTATCAGGAGTAAAAACCGAAAAGACTTTTTGTCTATCGCCTTAAACCTAATCCGTCACCCTGCTGCCAGAGACTTCATTGAGATCTGGGGGGGGGGGAGCATTTCCTTCATACCTAAAGTTCTTGTACTCCACCACATTGCTCATCCTCTCATATAACCGTTGGCAAACATGGCTTGCTAAGATATACATTTCTATGTTCATGTGATATTTTAGCGTGCCATTTTTTGTGTAATACCTATTCCATGTTATGTTATGCATGATATATAAGGCTACCATATGTATTATTGACCAACTCTACATGCTCCATCTTTTATTATATCCAATGTTTATGAGGCCTATATCAGTGGAGGGAATAAGAAAAAAAGGATGTCCTTTATAACGATTTCAAGCTATTCTATTAGTATCTTAAATGTTGTCTTTAAATCATAATGATACTTGTTTTTCCTTTTTTTTTTTTTTTTTTTTTGCCCATAGCCTGTTGCCCCATGGACTGTCAGGAACACAAGCAGGGTTTCTGTTTACTACAGGAAACACGATCGACTTTATAATTAAAGACTTAAGCATCTATTTAGATATTTTACTTTTATTCCACAGAACTTTGAATTGTTTCTTTACTTGTCCTAAGAAAAAGGGGTCTTTTTCTTATCAAATTCAGTATTAAAGATTGTAAATCATCACATCTACACTTCATTTGCTTCTAAACCATCTCTCTCTCTCTCTCTCTCTCTCTCTCTCTCTCTCTCTCTCTCTCTCTCTCTCTCTCTCTCTCTCTCTCTCTCCAGTATGTTAATTTTTCTCCTTATATTTTAACTAAAGAGAAGAATTCTGAATGTTAATGAGTAATCAACCCACAGGGTGTGGGAATAGATAGGTCGTTGATAAATAACAGAGAAGAAGGCAAGAGTTAATGGGACCGAATGAAGCAATAAGCAGCGGAAACGTATTAGAAAAATGAAGCGATAGATATTTGCTACTCTTAATGTGTATATCCAAATTCATATTTGTACGTTTCAAAACGACTCGGCCTGGTGCAAACTGATACTCTCAAGGGCGATATACTGCGCAATTGTGTTAATTTCATTGTTAAATACTGGCATTAAAAGTGAAAATAAAAAATAAATTGAACAAGTATTGCATGAATGACAATAATTGCATAAACTACTTGTTTATTTCCATTTTTTTTCCTAGGATGTAAAGTATCTATTTCTTCATAAAGAATGAACACAGTATACGTTTCTATTCCTGTTGTATGCAACTGCTTATATTGCACGTTAATGCATGGAAAAAGTATTATTTTACTTGACGCTTTTATTTTGTTTCCTGAAGACCTTTACCATGCCACATGTCTTATATCTTTGAACTCATCTACACGACGAACATGACTATTTTGGTAATAATTACCAAATATATAAAAATTATTTCTAAGAATATTAAAAACAAAGATATAATTCACTCAGTCCGAAAGAGCCACGTGTTTCATTATATAGAAGGCCGAGGGGTGCATGGCAGATTCAAGTTTGAGAAGCACTGAACTAGAGGCATGTCAACAATTAATTGGACAACATCCGGCAGCTATTAGCCAACAAAGGGAATCTAGATTGAATGATTGATGAGTATATGCAAAGATTAATTGTGGAATTGAGTGTTGCGGCCCCAGAAACTACGACGATTTACACGAGATAGTTGTTATCAGTTTCAAGAAATTGTCATCGCGTCGATAATAAAATACTAAGAAGGAAATTTCAGGCAAGTCTTATGAGTCGTCTGGTGTGCAGACCTGTTTTTATCCCTGCTGATAAGAAACAGTCTTATTCCTCACAAGAGGATGTACAATCGCTAACATAATCCTATGCATATATGTTTAGACCCCAAAAAAATCTGGTACCTATTCAATAGTTACCATTTAGGCAATTGTGTGGTCGTGTACGTATGGCCTGGTTTAAAGAAACTGTATATAAGATGACCTAATAATGTGACATGTGAAAGAGGTTGCATGAGTTTTCATAAAGCAGAAACAAAATGTAATTTTCATACCTGTTGTGAACCCTACATAATAGGACCAGAGGTTTAAAGGCCGTCATAAATGGCAAAGGCAAGGGACAGTGATATTGCCCTAACAAGCTAGACAATGCCCTAGACACTGATTAGCGCCCAAGCCTCCTCTCCACCCAAGCTAGGACCAGGGAAGGTTAGGCAACCATAGCTCACAAGGATGGTAACATTGCACATACTAACGAATCTAAGCGGGACTCGAACCCCCCACTGGCAAACACCAGGCAGAGACGCTACCAATCAGGCCACAACAACCCTTTTAGGCCTGACAGTACTGCCTTTTCAACGATTGTCCCGCTTTTTTTCTAAAGTTAACAAAATGTTCCGCTTTGTTCACGTTTGTCCCGCATTTTTGTGATACAAAAACTAAACTGTCCCAATTTCAATGGAATATTGTTGATGTTTTGTTTAATTTTGCCATTTCACTTTCTGGTAACTTCTATCGTCTTCTGCGACTGCTACGATACCCAAATGAAGTGAATTAAAAGAATACTATAGACTGTCAAGTCTATAAAGTGCATTTTGCAGCTATCTGCTGATGTCGGCAGAATAAAGGGCGAAAAAGTAACCGAAGGTACAATGGTAGTGTGTGTGTATATATATATATATATATATATATATATATATATATATATATATATATATATATATATATATATATATATATATATGATATGTCTCGCTTTAAAAAAAATATCTGGTCACATTAACCATACATATGTATTCCCAGTCGCAGGTTTCATTGTGACTTCTGGTGATAAGGTTCATATAAAGCTTAGCAATATATTGCTTGCAAACATTAATACATACTACAACCTCAGTATAAGTAACCAGCAAGTCATACTTCAACGAAAGCCTTTACAGAATCAACACATAACTGATCTAAATGGAAGAAGAGTTTGATTGCCATGAGTTAGTTAGCAGTATTTTATTTAGTAAGTTTATAATTTACGAATATAGTCAAACGCAAGCGCAGCATAAGTTCTTTTTTACACAAGGTGAGAAGCGTTGAAAGGGTTGACGTTGGATTAATAGTACATTATATAGTGTCCTTGGACTGTAAAAATAAAGGTTTATAGTGAATTTCTCCGTAAAACTGTAAACAACGTTACCTAATATCTGTAGGCAGCAGTTATATAAAAGAAGTGTACACTCATGCACTGAAATATCTTGGCCATTAACTTGAATAGCCTTTTCCAGCTATAAAGCGTATTTAATAGGTATGTTCTACAGAGGTTGGTCACTAAAAAATCTTAGTGAACTAATGGAAAAGCTATTTTAGATAATAATAAAATGTTATCATCTTCACTGGGATTATGTCCATAATTTGCAAGGAAGGAAAATATATTTAGGGACGAATTGTCTTCTAATTAATCCAACCATGAAAGCTTGTCCACATTCAAAGCGGCAAACCTAAGATGGAATGACTGAATTTTATAGTATACTTGTTCCTTTTTCCTCCTAGAAATTTCTTAACCTATTATGGATGCTCATTAAAAAGCTGGGGTTCTAAAAGAACCTTAAACTCAAAACATTAATGCCCATCAAAATATTACCTCATTTCTGAAGAAGTGATAAAAACTATTGCTACCGAAGTCAAAGAAAAATAGCAAGGGTCACTCATGTGCCCCTGAAGATGGAAAAACTCACTCGTAATCATAAACTGGTGGAGGTTAAAAGATTACAAATTCTGGGGTAAGAAAAAATCGTACACTTTTCGACATAGGGGTCATGAGCGCTTAACAACGTAAGTCAACGAAAACCTAAATGATCATTGATTAAAAGCAAAAAGTAACCAGCAATATCAATTTTACCATGAAAAAATACGAATACAAATGAACAACTTTACAATGGCAACATTACCCAACAATGACTGATCATACCTGAATTGCTTCTCTTATAGTAAATCAAAGTGTGTTTATTTCATACAAACCAGTGTAGAGTCCATATTTTCCTCTAAAAACTTTACGCCTTTAGTAAATCATTGTTGTCTTATATATATATATATATATATATATATATATATATATATATATATATATATATATATATATATATATATACATATATATATATATATAATATAATATATATACATATATATATATAAATATATATATATATATATATATATATATATATATATAAACACACAATTCAATAGTACAACGCTGACGCCGAACGAAATTATGACATGTTATGTATTGGCATTTACATAAAATTTGTGTGACCAGACTGACCTTGCGAGGTACTAATGATTATATGTAGAATTCATTGATTGGTTTGAAGATTTCTGGTAGGAATGGTTTATTATAAATATAGATATGAATGGCTAGACTAGATACCCCCATATTATTCTCTCTCTCTCTCTCTCTCTCTCTCTCTCTCTCTCTCTCTCTCTCTCTCTCTCTCTCTCTCTCTCTCTCTTTCCAAACGAAATTCTGATTAACTTCAAAGCTAATCTTATGTACATAAGAAAGACAACCTCATTTCGTTCCGGTATTAAGGATTCGAAATGTGACTTCTTTGCTCTAAATAATGATTGATGTATTTTGGAAATATATTATATTAAACTCTAAGAAATACATAAAAAATAAAAATTCAGTTATCATAAGTAGATATATATATATATATATATATATATATATATATATATATATATATATATATATATATATATATAAATATATATATATATATATATATATATATATATATGTATATATATATATATATATATATATATATATATATATATATTACATTATATTCCTGTGATTAAAAATCATTCGAAATACTAGATAACAGTATTAATATCAAATATTTTCCGTACGCATTATTTGGTTTTAAATTAAAATATAAAAAAAATACTGCATTTCTTTGACTTTGCAAAGAAATGAAAAATTATGCATGCAATTTCCACCATTCATAAATGTTCAATGGCCTCTGGTATAGTCACAAAACACAGCCAATTAAATGCTGATGTTTGTATGAGCTTTTTGTATTGAATTAGCTTAATAATGAACATTGTTAATCATAAAATCATGTTGCTCCAACGGTACATAGTTAATTATAATTCACGTCCTGGGCTGCCTCTATATGTGTTTCATTTATTTTTCATCAAGTATTTGTTTACACTGGCGCTCTGTATCTAGTTTTATATATGATTAACTAGTAAATTGTTATTTGAATTCTTCTATCTCTAAATACGTTCCAACAGGAATACAGCTCACTAACAATTACAAGCAAGAAAACTTTGCCAGTTTTTCAATTTCAAATCAGGACCTCTTATATCTTTCGTCTACATATGTATAGATTAAGGTTGATAGGTACATGTGTACATTTAGAAAGACTGAAGCTGATTTTTTTTTTTTTTGATGAACTGAATGATAAATACGTCCAAATAAGTTTTATTAATTTCTAAACTATCAAGTAGCAGCATATTGAGGTAAAATGACAGAAATGTGTTTTCCTTGTTTCCTTTCAGCTGCAATATGCAGTCTTATATATAAATATATATATATATATATATATATATATATATATATATATATATATATATATATATATATATATATATATATATATATATATACATATATATATCTGTGTATGTCTGTAAGAGGCTTGAAGTGGCGTTTCATTTGGCCGAACACACACACACACACACACACACACACACATATATATATATATATATATATATATATATATATATATATATATATATATATATATATATATATATATATATATATATATATATATATATATATATATATATATATATATATATATATATATATATATATTTCTGTGTATGTCTGTATGAGGCTTAAAGTGGCGTTTCATTTGGCCGAATATATGTATTTGATAAGTGGTTTTTGTTTCTTTGTAATCCATTAATGGAAATGGCAATGGTAGAATTCTTGTTATATATCTTACAATTTTACTAAAAACACCAGAGGTTTTATACAAACTTTTTAATTTTTCCTGGAACTCTTACTAACCATGCCCCGTTTGCTATAAACTATAATATCACTGATAACTATGAATGATTGAATTACTTCAACTAAACATTAAAAACGTTTGGGGCTAAAATGGACAAACCCCGAGTCAGTATTCACAATAATTAGAGATCTAGTTTAGAGATGAACTGAGATACAAAACAGCTCAAAATTCAATGGTACAATAAATACCTTATAAAAGATGAACAACCTTAACATTGTCGAGAATTTTCCCTAATTTTCTGTCTTTAGATCACAGTGATGTAATTCTGTGAAACGTAAGTTGCATGTTCGAATATTACTTAGGAGCTAATCAATGTCCAGACAGACGTTATATGGTAGATAAGCTCAATTTATTATTCTCCTTAAACGCACGTCGAATTTTAAAAAAGATAAAGGAATTTTTTGATATATCATATGAGTTGTATTCACTTAAGAAGGTTCCACAAAACGCAAGTAGGCCGTACCTCGTCATGAATATTCCGAGTGTTCTGTTTTACAATGAAGGAAATTGGCTAAATCAGAGGTCATGAAGTGTGTCCTGTCTAATGTTTAACTGAAACGTATATTCAAATTAATACATTAGGATTTTACAAAATATACGAAGATACCAGAAAAAAACAGATATTGGTGACTAGAGCCTTCGACCTTTATTATTCATTATCAATAGAAAACTGATACTTTCAATCCATGGCACTTTCAAGAAATAAACAAGTCTTTCGTTATAATGTTGACAAAACTTGAAAATTCCAAACGTTATCCATGAAGATATTGATTTCTAAACCGGGGATTGCGTTCGAAAAATTCTTTTATTGGTTAGGATGCTGAATGTACTAGAAAATATGACAAAAAAAGAAAAGTGGTATCGATTTTGGTAGCAAATGGGGGAAAATAAATAGGATAAGTGATTTACGCATCAAAGTTCAAAATGTTAACTATGTAACTGGCATTACAAAACATAGCAATGCTATGAAACTAGAAAATATAAATATTTCATGGAGTGAGAGACAGCAATTTTCGAAGTGGTTGACAAAATATTTTTCTCTATGTAAACAAAGGGACCAAAGCTAATTACCCTTACTTAACTTGTTGACCTTTCTTTCAAATGGGAATGTGTTTAAATTCGAGGTATTCCAATAATTCCGTTTTGATAAGATTTTGGATTGCCTCTTAATACCACATTGGTAATTGACGGCTCGCGCTAATTAATTTGTCAGATTGATAAAGTATTCTTACGGGAGCATTGAGTTGTGGCTTATCCCTTAGGGAGCATTCAAACGCAATTCAATTTTGAAGTGCAATGGAACGCTATTTGATAATGTGTGAAGGTGAGGTCGTGTAGCTGATTAATGTAATTGCCAGGTTTCAAGTTGAACGTGTTTGAGCTCAGCATTGACTGATTTAGTGATGACCAACTTTTTTTTACTGATGAGAAAGCTTGAAATGTCAGCATATACTCACTGGGTATGAATTCATGTAAGTGTCGATGAGTTGTTGTGTGTGAGTGTTTTTTTTTTTTTTTTTTTTTTTTTTAATAGTGAAGCTAGGACATACATTCAAAAGAACGTTTTTCTTCACAGCATGAAAACAAGATACATTTTTATTTTTAATTTATAATAAATGTTAGTGCACTCTATCAAGCGTATTACATAAAACACCTGAAATAATATCATTCTGATTGTCATTGGGTAACAGTAGGCCTATAAAACGGAAGAAACGCTAGGCAAATTAAGATTACTATATATATATATATATATATATATATATATATATATATATATATATATATATATATATATATATATATATATATATATATATATATATATATGTGTGTGTGTGTGTGTGTGTGTGTGTGTGTGTCTGTGTGAGCTAGATTTATTACAAAATACATGTGAAATAAGTAGAATGGGAAGAGTGAAAATGATAAAACAGTTATACCATAGGCGAAAAATATTAGCCCAGAATGCATTATAACACTAAACTCAAGTAGGATTAATGTAAAATGCGTTCAACCTAATGATTTAGCAGTATGAAACGAGAAAGTGTCAGCAAGACAAATAGGCTGTGAGACAGAGGGTTGAATGATACCATTTTGAGGGGTTAAACCAAATTATTTTTCTGTTGGTATATAACCATGTAGTTGAAAATTGTATGATAGCATTAGATTTAAGGTAGTTTTTGGATACAAAGGACCATTTTCAAGTCACGCAGTACAGGTTTGGTACACCAACTTTTACTTGGTGCCTTTTATGACAACGTCGATCTAATCCCTAAGATTAGCCCCATTGTTTGCTTTATTAAAGAGGAATCAAGGAAAATAAAAGAGAAAGATTTCTCACCGGACATATGTACCTCTGCAAACAAGTAAGAGGTAGGGCCAGTATACATCCTATTTGTTTTCAGAAAGATGACATAACATCAATCTGGAGTTGAGATAGAACATTTATGAACATGAGGAATGGATTTTATTTGAAACTAATGGAATAGGGATAAAATAACCTTTACCTTTTACACAAGGAATGCGAGCCGAACAATAAATGTTATTTAACCTCTTACCATAAAACACATGGTTTCAACTCACTGTACTTTTGTGCTCTATGGTTTGTAGCATTGTACACATACATTTACCACATTTAGTAGGAATCACACTCCATGTCTCTTTCGTCCACATCTTCATTGTCACTTTCACCAGTGTTTGAAACACATGCTTGATTTTGCCATTCTGGCAACCTAAACATGTCTGTGCACTTGAGTCCATTTGACACAAAAACACATTTAGTAGTGGACACACAGTCTTGAACAGTAGGTGGTAAATATATCTAACATAGCCTAGGCGCTAGTTGGCCATTCATCCAATGAACTACATGATAATCAACTCCTCCCACAGACTCTATCTTTCATCCATGACCAATGGGGCTGGGTTTCAGGGGGTCCCTTTCCAAACATCCTCATAATACAGCCTGGTAGTTGACTGTTTGGGTATGCTTTTCTAGACAGACTCGGAATGGTGGAAGCTTATGACTTTCTATCTCACCCCTTTTAGCGCAAAACAAGGGTGTAGGGGCGTTATTTCGGGTGGGGACGGGCTAAAGTTTGAAAAGGCTCTGACAGTTGGGAGTCTGATGGGTTGTTTTGAAGTCTAAGAACAGAGTCCTAAATTCGACAGGTATATGTACAGTGGACTTGAAATGAGCTTTTATCTTTTGATAGCTCGATTGGTGAAGTCGTCCATGCAGGCATTGTTTCGGCTCAAGGGCATAGGCTCGAATCATTGCCCAGCTAGAGGCATCTATCATCAGTAAATTTCCAGGGGATATATACTACCAAGGGTAAAATTCGATATTAAATGCCATTGTGGTTACTATTTACATTGATTAAAACCAAAGTGTTAGTGATACATATACAGTATATCTTAGCAATATATCTTAGCGGTATATCTTAACAATCCATGTTTACCAACTGTTATACTCGTATATGCGGATGAGCAATTTGATGGAGTAATGAGCTTTGGGTGAGGAGGAAATGCTCCCATAAATCTTGACGAAATCACTGGCAGCAGGGTGATGGATGGGTTTAAGGCGATGAACAAACGGTCTCTTCAGCTTTGTACCAACCGTGTGTCACACGATCGTACATAGTTCATTTTGTGCTTGTATCTTCGCTCTCCCCTCGCACTAAAAAGAACCTGAAAAATCATGTCTGCTTTTTTCATCTGTAACAGTGTCAATATTTGAACATGAAAATTCTTGTTCTTTGAGATTTTGTATATAAAGGAGAGTGTTCTTTAATAAATTAACTCAGTTGCTTTCACACTGCCTTTGAGTTCACAACCTTCTCTCGGCTCCGTCACATTGGTGACCCCGGAAGTCGACTCGCTCCCACCGCCTTCCACCCCCACCCCCCTCGCCCCTCCATCGTTGGTACTATGACGGACTCTACAGAAGTTGGCACTGCGGCTGCCCCATTGAAACTTTCACCGTTCGCCAGCGGAGAGGCGTTTGCTTGGTTTCAGCGCGCAGAAGTCCAGTTTCGCATTAAGGGCGTGACTCGCTCAACCACCAAAGCAGATTATGTTCTCGCGGCGATACCCGAGGACACCTTCCCGGAAATATCCGACTGGCTTTGTGAACAAGGAGACACCCCAATAGCGTATGACGCCCTCAAAACATACCTTCTGCAGCAGTACTCGCCGTCGCCAGCCGCCCGTGTAGCAAAGCTTTTTCAGCTCTCGCAACAACCGTTGGGGGACCAAAGGGCTCCGCATGCCCTCAGGGAGATGACCATTATCGCTCGCCTTCAACTGGCCGCAGACGGCTCTCCTCGTGAGGTGAACCTACTTCGTGCCCTTTGGATACGCCGTTTACCCAGACCTATACACGCTGCCATACCCGATGTCGATAGTTTACCCATAAAGGACTTGATGACCAAAGCCGACGCCCTTATGGACAGCCACTTCAAGACCTCCATCAACGCCCCCACCCCTGACGAAGAGGATGCCTATTCAACGTCAACCAAAGGTGACATGAATTCCGTAGGACATACACGCCTACAGCGTATCATGCCGAAGCAGCGACAAAGCCGCCCACCACCCACCAATCGCTCGCGCCCCAACAAACGACTTCTACAGCCTGTTTTGCTACTACCACTTCAGATTCGGGGCAACTGCGAAGAAAGGTGCCGAAGATTGTCAGTGGCCAAAAAACGTGTAAGTAGGCCATCGCTCGTGGCGGTGGCCTCCCGTGTTTCTAATCTTTTCTTTTTACATGATGCAGGAACGGGCATGCGATTTTTGGTAGACACGGGTGCTTGTCGTTCTCTTTTGCCAAGGAAACTCTTCAAGACACGACGTAGTCTGTCTACATCTGCCGACGTCTGCTTGGTAGCTGCCAACAGATCTGCGATACCCACCTACGGTTACGAGAACCCCACATTATCATTCGGAAACGGTAAATTCAATTAGAAGTTTCTCGTTGCTGACGTCACATTGGCAATCCTCGGTGCGGATTTCCTCTCTGATTTCCACCTTCTGGTCGATGTCGCCCACCGACGATTGGTCAAAGCAGACTCGTACTTGTCGACACCTCTTCAACCCGCCCCCTCTAACCTCGCTCTCTACATTAGCGCACACACGGATGCCTACGCCCACCTCCTCACATCGTACCCGGAAGTTTTCCGTCCAGAACTTCGCCAAACGCCCACGGTTCCTGCCAAGCACGGTATTTATCACCATATCAAGAAAACGGGACCCCCAGTCTTCGCAAAATTCAGACGTCTGGCACCGGAACGATTGGCAGCCGCCAAACAGATGTTCGCCGAAATGGAGAAAATGGGCCTTTGCCAAAAGGCCTCCAGCCCATGGTCGTCACCCTTACACATCGTTCTGAAGAAAGACGGCTCCCTCCGTCCGTGCGGGGATTACAGGCGCCTGAACATGCAAACAGAACCGGATCACTACCCCCTCCCAAACATTGCCGACGTGACCTCCTACCTGCACAAAGCAAAGGTTTTCTCTACGCTCGACCTCCTGAAGGGGTATTATCAGGTGCCTATGAACCCAGAAGATATCCCCAAGACTGCCATCACCACTCTGTTTGGTACATACACCTTCAATTACTCCTGTTTTGGCCTTCGTAATGCTGGGGCCACGTTTCAACGTCTCATGGATGGCATCTTAGGGGACCTCCCTTTCTGTGTATGTTATGTGGACGACATACTTGTGTTCTCCTCCTCAAAAGAGGAACACCTCCGTCACCTGCGCATCGTGCTCGACCGCCTGCAACAAAACGGCCTTGTAGTCTGGTACGACAAGTGTACCTTTGGCGCCAACGAAGTGTCGTTCTTAGGGCACCGCATCACTCCTGAAGGAGTCCACACCCTCCCTGAGAAGGTAGCAGCCGTTCAGAAATTCCCCGTGCCCTCGACCGTCAAAGCTCTGCAGGAATTCTTGGGCATGATCAACTATTATCACCGTTTTCTGCCAGCCATTGCCGCCACTCTTGCTCCCCTCTACGCCTCCCTCAAGGGCAAGTCAAAGGACCTGAAGTGGGGTCCCCTTCAAGAAGCAGCCTTCTGCAATGCAAAGAAGGCCCTATCAACTGCTGCGGCTCTCACTTTACCTATCCCACATGCCCCTCTCCTTCTCTCCACCGATGCCAGCGACGTCGCTATTGGTGCAGTACTGGAGCAGGTGGTCAACGGCTCGCCCCGCCCATTGGCCTTCTTCAGCAGAAAACTGTCCAAGGCAGAATCGGGTTATTCTACCTTCGATCGAGAATTGCTGGCGGTGCACTTGGCTGTCTGTCACTTTCGCCATTTCTTAGAAGGTACGCCCTTCGTCATTCGCACAGACCACATGCCTCTGGTGCACGCCTTTACTCGACAGTCTGATGCCTGGTCCGCCCGGCAACGCCGACATCTCTCCGTCATGGCTGAATACAATTGCACCCTTCAATACATCCCTGGGAAAATGAATCCCGTTGCCGATGACCTGTCAAGAAACACGTTGGCTGCCGTTCAACTGGGATTGGATTACAATGCCCTGGCTGAAGCCCAACGACAGGATCCAGAGTATCAAGCATGTAGGACATCCTGCACATCCCTCCGTTGGGAAGACTTCCCCTTCGAAGACTCCAACACCACCCTCCTCTCTGACATCAGTACTGGTAGACCGCGACCTTGGATTCCTGCTCCCATGCGATGGCAGGTGTTTGATTTCATTCACGGCTTTTCACATCCTTCGTGCCGTTCTACTGCACAGCTGCTGAAGGCAAAGTTCATTTGGCACGGCATTTCTAAGGATGCTAAGGATTGGGTCCGCGCCTGTACTTCTTGCCAAACTTCCAAAGTACATCGACACACGGATTCCGGAGTGGGCACCATTCCTCAACCTCAGCGTCGTTTTGCACACATTCACGTCGACGTTGTAGGCCCCCTACCCACATCACAAGGACATCTTTACCTGTTTACCGTCATCGACCGCTCCACTCGTTGGCCTGAAGCCATTCCCATGGAAACTGCAACGTCCGCCTCATGTACATCTGCCTTACTCTCTGGATGGATTGCAAGATTTGGTATCCCTGAGCATATTACTTCCAACAGGGGAACCACTTTCACCTCTCAATTGTGGACATCATTAGCAAATCTCCTGGGCATCACCCTACATCAGACAACGGCCTACAACCCCGCTGCCAATGGAATGGTGTCCCGCTGCAAGGATTCCAACTGGTTTACTCAGCTTCCCTGGGTCCTCCTGGGCCTAGGGACCACTCCTAAAGACGCCCTCGACGTTTCGGCAGCTGAAATGGTGTATGGCGACCCGTTGGTCGTCCCTGCCGAATTTTTTCCTTCTACAACCTCCTCCGACGATCTCCAGCGCATACGTCACATCGTGGGACAATTTACTACATGCCGCCAGACTTACAAGCCCCCAGCGAAGCATCACATACCAACAGACTTGCACTCTGCAACACACGTCTTCCTGCGCAACGACACTAGCAAGTCACCGCTAACGCCCCCTTACACGGGCCCTTTCCTTGTGATCCGCCGCAGTCCGAAAGCATTCCTACTCAACATTCGTGGCAAAGAAGACTGGGTCTCCATTGATCGTCTAAAACCTGCTTATCTTCTACCAGATGACCCGCCTACAGTTCGCCTCTCTAGATCAGGGCGCCCTATTTAACATGTACAGTACGTCATTTTTAGGGGGGGAGCCATGTACCAACCGTGTGTCACACGATCGTACATAGTTCATTTTGTGCTTGTATCTTTGCTCTCCCCTCGCACTAAAAAGAACCTGAAAAATCATGTCTGCTTTTTTCCTCTGTAACAGTGTCAATATTTGAACATGAAAATTCTTGTTGCTTTGAGATTTTGTATATAAAGGAGAGTGTTTTTCTACCTTCTCTCGGCTCCGTCACAGCTTCTACTCCTGATGCCTGGTGGTTGATCTTACTAGAATTAGTATGGACCGGCAGGGGTCACTTGCCTTAGGTAGATAGGCACTGTGCATCACAAGGAACGCGCTATCCTTTGATGTATCTAGCCAATGAATCCTCTATGGATTTAGTCAGTCATGGATAGAGAAGAAGAAAGAACGGCCCACAGTCCCGGGCGTAGCGGGGTGCTAAGAATCTCCCGGTTTGTAAATACTAAACAAAAATTGAAAAATTGAAAATTTTCAAATTTCTAACTTGCCATAATTTAACATAATTGCCATTTTTATTTTCCTGAAACAACTGCAGTTTTGCTAATCTCCCAAAGTGATTTTATTTTCGACTTTTAGACACAATAAATTCATATCATAAAGTTATGCATGAAAATAACATCATCCCAATTAGGAACTTTTCATGTATCATATTATTTTCATTCAAAACCCTTTTAATTCTTTGAAAAAACATCTAGATTAACCTTCCTTCGCATCTAACATTCCATATTTTTAATAACTTTCCATCGAATCAAAAATGTAACAAACAAAGAAACCCCTCTTGTGATTTATTGGCAATGATCTAAACTGACTTTGATATCGTTACATAAGAAACTCTTCCTTTGCAAAAAACTTCTTTATAGAGAAAAACTTTATCTATTTTCTCATTAATCCTGTAGACATTATAATTATGGATGCTTACATTTCCGTGTCTTCAATATCATGTCAAACTCTATGCACAGTACCAAATTCCTTATAAGCATCCCGATCAATAATAGTGCTAATAAAAATAAATGTTGACAAATAATAGACGTATGTTTAATAGCTTAATGCAACAGCCACACTTCACCTCTATAAATGAACATTGGCTCTTCTTGTTATAGATATACTCCGTCTCTTCCGATTCATGTGCAGAGATCATCCGCATTCCTGTCTTGTAGGTGTTCTCTCTCTCTCTCTCTCTCTCTCTCTCTCTCTCTCTCTCTCTCTCTCTCTAAAACTCGGCTTTTTATTTTATTGTCAAGATTGGCCCATCACTGATTTAGACAGACCGTGGCCGTTACTGGTAAAGGAAAACATTGATGTTAAAATATATATATATATATATATATATATATATATATATATATATATATATATATATATATATATATATATATATATATATATATATATATATATACACTTAATGCATTCTTTTAACCTATAATTAACCAAGAAAAAGCGTTACAGACGTTCATACATTTACTAAGGAAATGATGATAAGGTTTATTTTATAAATGCTTTACAGTCTGGAACGCACTTATTAACAAACACAAACTCGCAGATGGATGACGCAACACAGTCAGGCGTTGGCGAAGACACAAAAATGTGACCATTTTCTTGTTCATTATTTGATTTGCGTATGTTTGCGTATCAAATTACACCATAGTCACACACCTTCTGGCATATAACTATAACTCCTTAAATGATTTGAATATATAATGAACAATGATATTCTCCATTCAAGGAAATTAAATTTGGCAGCGCTGTCACAACACGTTAACTATTCTGATGATTGTTACCTTGGTCACTTGTGCAGGGACATGACTTACTTATCCATGTGTTCTGTTGAAGAAAGGAAATACTAAATACTTTCATAAGTAAACTCAGGTTACTTCCGATAGCCTATGAAAAATTCACACCATTTTCTGATAAAAATATTCATTCCTAATGAGGAAACGATCGTTGAACAATTTACCAACTACCAATTCTCTAGCCTCTACCTTCCTAGCACATTTTTTGACACCACGTGGTCGTCAAATAATAGACTATATTAGCTGGGACAAGGTGCCTCCGATGCCATCTATTGGCGGTAAAGTAAAACTCGTTACGATGTAGGGGAGGGAGCTAGAAGGGTCTGCATTAATATGGCTTTCAGAAAATAACAAAACTGTTATTCTATATAATTTTTATTAACAATACATGTCATACCGTGAAACCTATTAATTATATTTTAATTTCATAAAAAGGTAATTGAAAATTAGATCAAATACCTATATAATTGCTTGATTGTCTCTCCGATTTCCGTACATGTGGCTCAGTCGGGCGACACCCCCTGACCCCCAAATGTAATTGAACAAACGATTGTTTGCTGAGGAAATAATTATGCGAAATTTTTGTGAAATTTGTAATTTCCTATGAATTAGGTTATGGTCAGGCAACAAGGAACACCAACTTCGCGTGAGTCTGTTTCATAGAAATTTTGTGCCCAAATAGCAACAGAAATGAAGTAATGGAAATCATAATGAGTGAATGGTGGGATTTTATTAGCAATTTGGTACTCTACTGCTAAGGCCATCTATTGGCCATGAAAAGAAACAAAGTGTAAAGCTCTTTCATCCTTGCATTTTGGAACCTTCTTTGGCGTAACTTTTGTTTCAAAATAGCCAATATACCCTACTTCATTGGAACTGAATATATATCATTTATACTTGCCACACATATTTCTATACAAGTATCAATCTATCGCCCTTTTCCAATTAGATAGATTCATTCACATGAAGGAACAAGGGATGTGTGCTGCCATCTTTTGATAAGACATAGAAACACTCGGATTTCCATTCAAATTTGGAGAACTGTGTGATTACTAAAACATACTTTCATGGTAGTTTTTTTTTTTTTTAATTAATGCATCAGAAATTCATAATTCCAATAATACTATTTTTCTTCTGATTTTTAGGCTCTAAGTTATGGTAATTATATGCAAAATACAGATATATATCTCAAAAATATATACAACACACCAGAAATATTCTAAAAGCAAAGAGTTAGAACTAAATTTATGTAATTTAATATCTTTGAATCTTTTCTGAGTTACTAAATGTATGCATTTTATTATCTTTTAATCTCTTCGGAAGTAAAAGATAGAAAAATAGGCCCCCTAGCTTCCCCCTACTCCTATGACCCTGCAAGAGAGACTTTTCGCAGGTCACTGGACTTTGTCACTAATACTTTTAAGAAGTATATACGGTATGTGAAAGTTTCCAGTTTGTCAATTAATTCTGTTGAAAGCTGTCAGTTCAGGCCAAGCTCCTGGAATGTGTTTTTGAGGCATGTATCTGTGGTTAGGTACTTTGAAGCAGTAGCTTTTGTTCTTTCAGAAAAAGTGCTGATGGTGTTGAATCCTGTATATGTATGCAGTCGAATAGAACTTTGCAGACTTCGGCACCAACTGAGGCTTGCCCTCTCCTGATGTTGATTAGCTTTGTTTTAGCCTTTCTTCAAAATTTTTGGTACAAATGTTTCCTAATTGTGTTATTGAAAGAAAACCACATGATGATAACATCTGTCTCCTCCAAGAAGGCAACCATCAAATTCTTGATGGCTCTGGAGAGTTGAAAATAACTGCCCTGAGTTTAAAGTACTCATCACCTATATTTGTAAAATGAATTTCTCTTTAATTGCGTTTATTGACAATTTGGCAGAAGGATTGCTGCTGAATAGTTGCACTATAAACTGCCCAGCCTGAAATGCCTGGTAGATTTCAGTTTTCTTCTCTGAGAGATTGGTCATGTCAGCATAACAAGGAGTTGGGTATCCCTATCATAGGCGAAACAACGAAGTAGGAATGTTCTTATTGCATGAAGATGGATTGGAGCGAAAAAAAAAATATGATATCCTCAACAAAATCCAAATTTGACATCCAGTAAACTGAGAGTTTGCCAGTGCTATGGCAAATATATTCCAGGAATTCTTGCCACATTGTCATTTGCCTGAATAAGAATGGGATATCTAAAACACTGCTGAATGTCTCTTGACTTAAATCACTGGTCAAAACAACTGCCTGCTCAAAAAAGTTGACCACAACATCTTTTTTTTCTGAACTGTTGATGTTCATCTTATTAATAAATTCTGACCATGCCAGTCTCATCATGGCATTATAGATGCACTCGAGAACTTTTGATGCACAGTTGTAGTGTTTCCCATCCATCATACCACTTAAAGATTCCTCTGCAACTATCCTAGCTTCTATGAAAATATCCCTCATGCACCCTGCTCAAATCTCTTCCCAAGAATAAACACCGCATTGCAGATAGTGTGAAAGTCCCCATTCTCAAGATGAGACAACAGAGTCGTTCTTTACGCTTCCTAGCAATTTTGGTGGCTTTTGCATAAAGGGCTTGGTCTAGGACAACTACCACCGAATCCAACTGTAACCATTCATGAATGAGGTCAGACTGCTTTAAGATCTCATACACAACGCTCATTTTAGTAACAGGGGCATTTACAATGGGGAGGGGGTATGCTACTACATCCAGCATTGCTATGCTATTAACCCTGTCTAATGTCCCCTTTCCAGAAAGCATCTCCTCAAGTAGACTAATATTGTCACATGCTAGAATGATGAAGACATTGGTCCTAATGGATGCTGTAATCGCCACCTCTCAGTTATGTCCTACTGCTAGTGTTTGCAGACACAATGCAATATAATTTTCTTCAAGCAGTGAGTATGATACTCCAAGGTTGTTCAAGATATGGATAACCTTTGTGATGCCAATATTGTTTTAGCAGCAATAGGAAGTAACACATAATTCGGGGAGTTCTTCTGTCAACCAGTGACTGGATATATGGTGTCCTGACTAAGATACTGCACAAGTTTAGCAGTCTTTTGTGACTTAGTTTAGCGACAAGGTCTCTTATCAGAAGGCCAACAAGGAACTTTTTCAGGTGACTTGTTATGGAAATGAACCTACAATTTTCCATGCAAGGTGGACAATCTGGTAATGGTGTAGGCACTGCCTCTTCCTAAATAGCTGATCTAATATTTGATGATACCTGATGCTTTTGCATAAACTAAGTTCTTTGCAAATAATCTAATTTTCTATAATAACAGTTTGTAGAGATACACCCCCAGGAACCATCAGTATCTTACCTTTTTCATCTAGGAATATAGGAACTGAATCTTGGAACTCATTTTCCATACAAGACTGCATGTGCATCTTTGTGGAATCTTTCAAAATAACACCTTCAGGTTGGAAAAATAACTAATTTTGTAGTAAGGAATGTGACTGGAACAATGCTCGTGTTCAGAGTGATGTTATTTCTGATAAAAGGGAAAAAGTAAACAAAGGCCTCCCTTTCAACTATTTGGTACAGTCGGGATTAATTATTTTTTCAATATTGAATACATACATACATACCAAATCTGTGATATTTATAACAATTCATCATCATATCCTCCTACGCCTATTGATGCAAAGGGCCTTGGTTAGATTTCGCTAGTCATCTCCATCTTGAGCTTTTAATTCAATACTTCTCCATTCATCCTCTCCTACTTCACCCTTCATAATCCTAAGCCATGTAGTCCTGGGTCTAACATCTCTTCTAGTCCCTTGTGGAACCCAGCTAAACGTTTGGTGAACTAATCTAACTTGGGGAGTGCGAAGAGCATGCACAAACCATCTCCATCTACCCCTCATCATGATCTCATCGACATTTGACACTCGAGTAATCTCTCTTATAGTTTCATTTCTAATCCTATCCTGCCATTTAACTCCCAATATCCTTCTGAGGGCTTTGTTCTCAAATCTACTAAATCTATTGGAGATTGTTTCATTGTCATACCATGACTTATGTCCTTAAAGTAACACCAATCTCACTAAATAGATATATAGTTTGATTTTTATATGTAATTTCAGGCTATTCGATTTCCAAATTTTACTTAACCTAGCCATTGTCTGACTTGCTTTTTTCAATCTTTCACTAGACTCTAATTCTAAAGAACCTGTATTGGAGATCATACATCCTAAATGCTTAAATAATTCTACCTCATTCATTTTTCCTTCAAATAATATTTATCCTTCCATTGCATACTCTGTTCTCATCATCTCTGTCTTTCTTCTATTTATCTTCAGCCCAACTTCGTGTAATATTTCATGCATTCTGGTAAGCAAGCATTGCAAATCCTGTGAGGTTCTGCTAACAAGGATAGCATCATCAGCATACTCTAGGTCTGCTAAATTCCTATCATCATTCCAGTCCAATCCTTCTCCACCATCTCTGACTGTTCTACGCATTACAAAATCCATGAGGAGGATAAACAACATAGGTAACAACACATTCCCTTCAAGTACTCCGCTGGTCACTGGAAATTAATTTGATAAGACTCCATTAACATTAACTTTGCACTTGCTATGCTCATGAATAGACTTAACCAAATTTACATATTTAAGAGGAATTCAATAATAACACAGGACTCTCCACAAAATTGGCCAGTGCACACTATCAAAGGCTTTTTCATAGTCCACAAATGCCACCAAAAGGGGATTTCTATATTCTACGCATTGCTGTACAACATGCCTCATAATGAAAATTTGGTCAGTGCAACTTATAAATCCTGCTTGTTCATCTCCCAGCTTTTCATCAATCATTCTCTACAGTCTCTTTAGAATAAGCATACCATCTATTTTCATAACAACTGACGCAAGTGCTATGCATCTGTAATTATTGCAATCAGGTCTCTTTTTTTGCTATTTTCACCAACACTCCTCACTCCCATTCATCAAGTTTTGCCTCTTCATTCCAAATTCTACATTATAACAATTATAAGAAAAAATTTGTAGCATCAGTTTTGATGCCTACTGTACTTCTCATTTGGGTCAGTGACTCTGACATATATTCTGACCTTTGTCTTGTATAATTTTTGTAGCACGAGGTATGATCATGGGTTTCTGCAGCAACTGTCTCTACTTGTCACTGACAGTATTTTGTACCACATGTGTTTCACACACGCTCGTACACTGTAACGGTATTTGCTTTTTTTGTATTTCTCGTTCTCCCATTGCATTGATACCAGAACCTCTTTAAGCTTGGTACGAATTTTTGTGATGTTCCTGCTCGCAAATATTTGTATGTAAGTTTGTTGTCTGTTCAATAAAGTTCAGTTGCTTTCCTCTCGCCTCTTTGCTTTAACTTATGAGCCCACTCGCACACAATTGGAGACCGCTGGGCTGGAGGAACAACTCCCTCCCATTTCCCCTCACTGCTGTGTCCTACTGTTTGATGATGTCACCCTCTGACCATGACTCTTCTCCAAGCCACATCCATGAAACTAACCCCCTTTGCCAGTACAAAGGCATTCACTTGGTTTCAGCGTGCTGAGATTCAGTTTTGCATCAAGGGCGTGACTCACTCAAGCACCAAAGCAGACTATGCCCTTGTGGCAATCCCCAAGGGCACTTTCCCAAAAATTCTAAGATTAGCTTTGCAAACAAGGGGACATCCAAATAGCTTACGACACCCTCAAAACATACCTCCTGAAGCAGTACTTGCCAATGCCAGTCGCCCATATAGCCAAGGTTTTTCAGCTCTATCAACAACCACTGGGTGACTAAAAGGTTTTGCTCGTCCTCAAGAAAACGACCAGTGTCGCTCGCCTGCAACCTGCCGCAATCGGCTCTCCTTGGGAGATGAACTTACTTTGTGTCCATTGGCTACAACGCCTAACCAAACCTGTATACACTACCATGCCAGATGTCAATATTTTACCCACGAAGGACCTGATGAACAAAGGCGATGCCCTTATCAACAGCCAATTCACCACCTTCAAGACCTGCACCAATGCCTCCACTCCTGACGAAGAGGACCACAACATTGATCGTAGCTGACGTGAATGTGGTAGGACAGACCCCCACACCATAACGTGCCGAAGCAGCGACAAAGCTGCCCACTACCTACATATGTCACCACTCACGCACGCCCAAACCAAAGACCTCTCCAGCCACTTACTGACACCCAATGCTGCAGTTATTCTGCTACCACTCCAAATTTGTGGCTGCTGTGAAGAAATGTGCAAACTGTTGTCAGTGGCCAAATAACTTGTAAGTAGGCCATCGCTTGTGGCAGTGGCCATCCCTATCGCTAACCTTTTCTTTTTACATGATCCAGGTAAAGGTGTGCAATTTTTGGTAGACACTGGTGCTTGCCATTCTATTCTACCAAGGCTACTCTCAAGGACACAACGTAGTTGCTCTAAGACTGCTGAAATCCACCTGGTAGCTGCTAAGGGATCTGCAATCCCCAACCACAGGTACGAGACCCTCACATTATCGTTTGGGAGTGCCAAATATCATTGGAAGTTTCTCCTTGCTGATGTCATGTTGCTAATGCTGCAGATTTCCTCTCCCATTTCCACCTCCTGGTTGATGTTCCTCACCGAAGGTTAGTCAACGCAGACTCCAACTCATAGACAACTCTTCAACCCGCAACCTCTGACCTTACTCTCCACATAAGCGCACCCACGGATACCTACACTTATCTCCTCCCATCTTATCACCCGAATATCTTTAGTCCAGAACTTCACCAAATGCCCACGGTTCCTGCCAAACACGATTTTTATAACCATATCAAGACGACATAGCCCCCAATGTTTGCCAGATTCAGACGTCTGGCACCGGATCATTTGGCTGCCACTAAACAAATGTTTGCTGAAAAGGAAGAAATGAGCCTTTGCCAAAAGTCCTCAAGGCATATTGTCTTAAAGAAATATGGTTCCCTAGGCCTGTGTGGGGGATTAGAGGTGTCTGAACATGCCGAGAGAACCTCCTACTTGCACAAATGGAAGGTTTTCTCCTTGCTCAACCTCCTGAAGGGGTATTATCAGGTGCTCATGAACCCAGAAGTCATACACATGACTGCCATCACCACCCCTTTCGGTACATCTACCTTCAATTACTCCTGTTTTGGCCTTCGTAATGCTGGGGCTCCTTTTCACCACCTCATGGATGGCATCTTAGGGGGACCTCCACTCTGCGTATGTTATGTGGACGACGTACTTTTGTTCTCTTCCTCCAGAGAGGAATATTTCCGTCACCTAAGCATCGTTCTCGACCACCTACAACAGAAAGACCTTGTAGTCCGGTACGAAAAGTGTACCTTTAGCGCCAATGAAGTATCGTTCTTAGGGCGCCACATCAATCCTCAAGGAGTCCACACCCTCCCTGAGAAGGTAGAAGCCAATCAAAACTGTCAGAGCACTATAAGAATTTTTGGGCATGATCAACTATTATCACCGGTTCCTGCCAGCCATTGCCGCCACTCTTGGCCCCCTCTACAGCTCCCTCAAGGGCAAGCCAATAGACCTGAATTTGGGTACCCTTCAAGAAGCAGCTTTATGCAACATAAAGAATGTCCTATCAACTGCTGTTGCTTTCAGTTTTCCTGTGCCACATGCCCCTCTTCTTCTCTCCACTGATACCAGCGACATTGCTATTAGTGAAGTACTTGAGCAGGTGGTCAACAGCTCGCCCAGCCCATTGGCCTTCTTCAGTAAAAAAAAAAAAAAAAAAAAAAACTGTGGAAGGCAGAATCAAGCTACTCTACTTTCGTACGTGAATTGCTGGTGGTGCATTTGGCTGTCCTTCACTTTCGCCACTTCTTAGATGGTATGCTGTTCAACATTCGCACGGACCACATGCCTCTGGTGCATGCCTTCTCTCGACATTCCAACGCCTTGTCCGCCCGTCAACGCCGACATCTCTTCACCCAGTCTGAATACATTTGCACCCTCCAACATGTCCCTGGGAAAATGAATCCTGTTGCCGGTGCCTTGTCAAGAAACACATTGGTTGCCATTCATCTGGGATTGGATTACAACACCTTGGCAAAAGCCCAACAACATGATCCACAGTATCAGGCATGTAGGACATCCTGCACATCCCTCCTTTGGGAAGACGTCGCCCTCAACAACTCCAACGCCACTGTCCTCTGTTAGGTCAGTAAGGACAGACCACGACCATGGATACCTGTCCCCATGCGCCGTCAGGTGTTTGATTTTATTCATTGCCTTTCACATCCAGCGTGCTGATCTACTTCACAGCAACTGAAGACAAATTTCACTTTGTACGGCATCACTAAGGATGCTAAAGATTAGGGCTGCACTTGTACTTCCTCCAAAACTTCAAAAATACATCAACACACGGAATCAGGAGTGAGCTCCTTCCTTCCACTTCTAAGTCGTTTGGCCTACATTCACGTCAAAGTAGGTCCCATACCCACATCACAAGGACATTGTTACCTGTTTACTATCACTGACCAGTTCACTCATTGGCCTGAAGCCATTTCCATGCAAACTGCAACATCCGCCTCATGTACATCCGCCTTAATATCAGGGTGGATAGCAAGATTTGGTATCCCTGAGCATACTACTTCTGACGGGAGTACCATTTTCACCTCTCAATTGTGGAAATCATTAGCGAATCTCTTGGGCATCACACTACATCAACCAACCGCCTACAACCCTGCTGCCAACGGAATGATTGAACATTTTCATTGCACCCTCAAAGAAGTTTTTATTGTTCTGATGCAATGACTCCAACTGGTTTACTCAGTTTCCTTGGGTTCTCCTTGGACTAACGACCACTCTTAAAGACGCCCTGGATGTCTTGGCAGCTGAAATGGTGTATGGTAACACGCTGGTCGTCCATACCGAATTTTTTCCGTCGGCAACCTCCTCCGACAATCTCCAGCGTTAATGTCATATTGTGGGATAATTTACTCCATGCCATCAGACTTACAAGCCCCCAGCAAAGTAATACATACCAACAGATTTGCACAAGGCATAGCATGTTTTCATGCACAACGACACTAGCAAGCCACCGCTAACGTCCCCTTACATTGGCCCTTTCCTCGTGATCCATAACACAACAAAGGCTTTTGTAATTAACATTTGTGGCAAAGAAGACTGAGTCTTCATTGATCACCTTCAACCTGCATATCTCCTTCAAGATGACCTTCCTACAGTGTGCCTCTAAAGCAGGGCCCCTATTTCACACGTTTGTCATTTTTAGGGGGGAACCATGAACCATACGTGTTTCACACACGCTTGTATATTGTAATGGTATTTACTTTTCTCGTTCTAAATGCCAACCCCCCCCCCTGACAACGAAACCTATTCAAGCTTGCCTTTATCATGCATTAGCTGGTTTGATTTTTTAGGACGTTCTTGCTCACCAGTACTTATACTGTATATAAGGTCGTTGTCTGTTTAAAAAATTCAGTTACATTCCTCTAACATCTCTGTTAGAGAATGACGGCCCACTCTCACATTTTATTTTATTTCTTTTCTACATTGTACATCTTTCAATATTTTTTCTATTGTTAATTCCATTGCTTAACATATTTTTCATGGCTTTTGGGAACCTTCAGAAATTTCTCATACCATCTCACGTAGGAGAAGTACGACAGCCTTCATACACCCTCGATTCCATTGATGCTCACACTGGCTTTT
>NC_090739.1:39241969-39264469 GCF_036898095.1 Palaemon carinicauda | reverse complement strand
TCTACCAGCCATGGAATCGTCATCGGGTGACAAGGGATTTACCCCAGGTGAGAATTAGGCGAGATTGTTACCAGTAGATCATCAACAATACTTGTGTAACGGTAGTCAACATGTTGCATGTGAGAAAATCTCCTGGTGAGTCATACTAAGGTTCCCGTTTGTTCGTTATAGTCCAACGAAATTGTTTTTGAGGTAGGAACACAGCAAAACATTTTTATATGAGAACTCTCGTAACCAGTAAAGAAAAAACTACATGAAAACCTACCTGTTCTAAGATAATTTCTTCACTTCTTGGTAAATAATATTCAATGGCTTACAGAGGTTAATGTGCTTAAAGACATCCATGTACTTGTTTCGAAAAAAAAAAAAAAAAATTCATGAGGCATAATACATCAAAAGATATTCGAAAACTTTACGAAGCGTTCATGTCATGCACAGAAAATACATGCTTTAAATAGTATGAAATTCTTAATACCCTTCCCCACAAAAAATAATCAAACGGTGCTTTAAAAATTGCATATGAATAAAATGATCTTAAGTCGTTCGCATATATTAAAGTACTCACTTGTACACCAATATTCAGTTAGTTAGCCAGCACACCTATACTCAGTTTAGAAAGACAATATTTTCTATACATAAATGAACACCTTGACAGGTTAATCAGAAATCTATTGGCAACAAAGAGAACGCAAGTGTTAGAAGTGAGATCGAGAATTCTCTCTCTCTCTCTCTCTCTCTCTCTCTCTCTCTCTCTCTCTCTCTCTCTCTCTCTCTCTCTCTCTCTCTCTCTCTCTCTCCGATCTCGGAAAAAAAACTCTTCTTGGTTGCTTCAATGGCACAAGCTTGTTCATTTCACACCTTCAGGACGTTTATGTATCTCAGCTAAATTTGTGCACCTTCATAGCAGTTACGTACCTCGATGACACAAATGCGCTGTGGTGATGTTCGTTTATTTCGAAGACTTTTCTTCCAATCTCAAAACTTTAAGACTTTTAGTAACATCAGTGTTTTATTGTTTTTCATTTTGTTTTTTTATGAGGATTGGGTTAAAATTACGATATTGGCACATCGTCGCAACAATACCTGTCAATGACATTCGTACATCTCGTATTAATTTCTATTAATGACATTATATACTTTAGTGACATCCGTATGTATTATGTACATGGCACTCATACACCTTAGATCATATTTTTCGATAGATTTAATTCTTATTGACAATCTTAATGTAATCATTGTCATTTTTATTCAGCTTTATAAAAACAAGGCGTGGTGGCAATCAGTAGGGTACCGGCAATGCCAATACCGGTGAATTTAAATTTGATAATTCTTTTTTAGAATAACTTAGTCAAAAAATAATTTTCTAAACCATTTATCTAAAGGTATTAACAAATATCCATCGTCGAGACCATACTTGTTACGCCAGTTTTCAGAAGTCAATTATCTAATTATATCCAATCATATTCAATTATAAGGTCATTACAGCACTAAACGTTATTTACAACGTTTTGTCTGATTCTTTCCATCAGTTCCGTTTAATTCCTCTCACCCATCCCTCTATCATAACGTAATCTTTATTACCAATTTCCACCTATCTGCTAAAACAAATCTTTCAGCAGTCCTATGAGAATCTGGATACAGTTCGTTGGTTTCCTTCTGACTTGTTTTATAATAATGATATCCAACCCCAAGACTCATGGTCACGACCGCTCTTGCTTAGCAAGAGAAAAAATTATTATCATCATTATCATTACTATTATTTTGTTGTTGCAAGACTAGCTCCAACCCTGATTGGAAAGCCATTTACTTAAGAAATTAACTTTGGTTTCTGTAAGGGTGAGAGAAAAGATCAGCTTCTATAGTTCACAAAAGGGCACTGTTATTTACGCATGGACTAATATACTATTCTTTGAACATGGAAGGTTTCTTTTGAAATAAGATATCAAAAAAAAAAAAAAAAAAAAAAAATATATATATATATATATATATATATATATATATATATATATATATATATATATATATATATATATATATATATATGCAGAAGAACCACAGGGAAAATGAAAATACAGAATATACACTTGAGTCCTGACTAGTTTCGTGATACTTCCTCAGAGGACTGATTTATTGAGAGAGGTTTCTTACATTTTATAGGGAAAGTAAAAGTACGAACATACATATAGAGATTTAGAGAACAATGACACTCCCTTACCCGCTACCTGGGCTTGACTCAGGTGTGCGTAGGCGGAGTCCGAAAGCTCGTTAGACACCTGCTAAAAAGGGTCATTTCTAGTGGCGGGTATATTCTTGTTTTCTTCTTATTTTACTTTCATTACAGTTATTTATATGTCAATGCGGTAGCCTTATCTATATAAATACATAAGCAAAACATACACAAAATTACAAATATATATACATATATATACATACATATACATACATATACATATACACATATATATATATATATATATATACATATATACACATACACATACATATACATATATACACATACACACATATACATATACATACATACACACACATACATATACATATACATACACATACACATATACATATATATACATACATACAGATACAAATACATATACATATACATAAATACTTACACATACACATACATATACATACACATACACATATACATACATATACACACACATATATACATGTATACATATATACACATACATACCTATGCATATATACATTTATATGTATACAACATTAATATCATAAACATATAATCATGTATATATCAATACTTATATCTAGCATAACACTATATAGTGCCAATATACTTAAATTTCTCGATGTCATCAAGTGTAGTGAATAGTGTAGAAATTACAAATGGAGTGTGTAACCTGGAGAAATTCAGTGATATTTCTGTAGAAGAAGTAAATATGATTAAGGGTATTATATACAGCAATATGAAAAAACCAGTGGTTCCAAATTGCCCAAAAAGATTCAAGAGAGCAATTGCCGAATTGAAGCAAGATAGAAATATTAAGTTGACAAAAGCCGATAAATCTGGAGCACTGGTAATCTTGAATAAAAATGATTATATAGAAAAAATGGAAAACCTCTTGAGTGATGAAAACACATACATGGAATTAAGAAAAAATCCAATTGAGTTTGTGAATAGTAGTTACAACAAAAAAGTGAAAGAGTTATTAAAAGGGAATGAAGATCTGATAAAAAAGGTTTGTACAATATCACCAACATTGCCATATATGTATGGAACTATTAAAACTCATAAGCCAAATTATCCAGCTAGGCCAATAATTAGCTCTGTAGGTTCAGCAGCATATAAATTATCTAAGTACCTTGTGAATATCCTCAATCCTTTAGTTGGCACCATCTCATATTCAAATATAAAAAATAATGTAGACTTGATTAATAAACTGAATGAAGTACAGATCAACAGTACCTGTAGGCTTGTCAGTTTTGATGTAGTCTCACTATTCACAAAAGTACCTATTGATGACATGTTGGAATTTTTATCTGAAACATTAGATAATAGACAATTGAATCTACCATTCTCCATACACACTTTAATAGAATTAATTAAATTATGTATAAAAGATTGTAAATTTGAATTCAATGGGAGATTTTATGCACAAACTTTTGGTATGGCTATGGGAAACCCTTTATCCCCAGTATTGAGCAATCTATACATGGAATTTTTTGAAAGCAGAATCGTAAATAACATCATACCTAATAATGTAAAATGGTTTCGATATATTGACGACATAATATGTGTGTGGCCAGGAAATGAAAATTTAGATAACTTTCTTCTTAGATTGAATAGTTTGGTACCATCAATAAATTTCACTATGGAGCTGGAGAATAATTGTACCCTACCTTTTTTGGATTGTCGCATACATAGATGTAATAATAGTCTCAAGTTCAGTGTATACAGAAAGCCAACGAATATCTCGGCATATGTCCATTATTACTCAAACCAAGGCAACAAAGTTAAGAAATCTGTATTTACCTCTATGTTTTTAAGAGCATTCCGAGTCTGCAGCCCTGAATATATTGATGACGAAATAAATGGTATTAGAGCAATAGGTAAAAAACTAAAGTATCCTGAAATTGTATTAGATGATGCCCTAAGAACAGCAAAAAAGACTTTTTTCGGTAATGATAACAGAAAAAACTATAACACACAAAATTTACTTGTACTACCTTATTGTGATTCATTTAAAGAAATTCCCCAACTGTTAAAAAACTTCAATGTAAATGTAGCATTTAAGAGTAAAAATACAATAAAAACAGCCTTAATAAAGAATTCTCCTGACATTACCAAGGGATGTGTATATCGTATTCCATGCAATGCTTGTGAAAAATACTATATTGGTCAAACTGGTAAAGCCCTAGAAAAGAGAATTGAACAACATAAGAAAAGTGTCAGGTATGCTCAAGATAATAATGCACTCTTTGCCCACGTTAGAGATAAAAATCACCCTATTAATTGGTCAGGTGCAAAGAAATTGGTTCATTCAAATAACTTAGTAGAAAGAAACATCATAGAGTCCAGTTTCATAAAAGAAACCTTTGAAAACAACTTGAATATTGGTCATGGAATGTATAAACTCGACGCCTTTATATGTAAAGAGATTTGTAAACTATATAAAAAAACATTAACCACTTAATGTAGAATTGAATGTATTGTGAATAATTAACGTCGGTGTGAAATTAATATTTAGACCTAAGCTACCATTCATTAAAAGAAACAATTATTTTATATAGTATGCATAAGTATATTGGCACTATATAGTGTTATGCTAGATATAAGTATTGATATATACATGATTATATGTTTATGATATTAATGTTGTATACATATAAATGTATATATGCATAGGTATGTATGTGTATATATGTATACATGTATATATGTGTGTGTATATGTATGTATATGTGTATGTGTATGTATATGTATGTGTATGTGTAAGTATTTATGTATATGTATATGTATTTGTATCTGTATGTATGTATATATATGTATATGTGTATGTGTATGTATATGTATATGTATGTGTGTGTATGTATGTATATGTATATGTGTGTATGTGTATATATGTATATGTATGTGTATGTGTATATATGTGTATATATATATATATATATATATATATATATATATATATATATATATATATATGTGTGTATATGTATATGTATGTATATGTATGTATATATATGTATATATATTTGTAATTTTGTGTATGTTTTGCTTATGTATTTATATAGATAAGGCTACCGCATTGACATATAAATAACTGTAATGAAAGTAAAATAAGAAGAAAACAAGAATATACCCGCCACTAGAAATGACCCTTTTTAGCAGGTGTCTAACGAGCTTTCGGACTCCGCCTACGCACACCTGAGTCAAGCCCAGGTAGCGGGTAAGGGAGTGTCATTGTTCTCTAAATCTCTATATGTATGTTCGTACTTTTGCTTTCCCTATAAAATGTAAGAAACCTCTCTCAATAAATCAGTCCTCTGAGGAAGTATCACGAAACTAGTCAGGACTCAAGTGTATATTCTGTATTTTCATTTTCCCTGTGGTTCTTCTGCATCTGAGCATCACGTTTTCCTGTGATTTTTACGCATATATATATATATAGTTGAATGACAAACCAAATATGAAAAAAATGATAAAAGCTTATCAAAGTGCGTAAACAGGATAAAACTTTGGAGGAAAAAACACTCTTAATCGTAGAATGAACTAGCAAAATAATCCGTAACGAAAGACATTGGATCCTTATACCAACATTTGCCTGACTCGAAATTATACTACTTAGTTAGATCATTATGAGCTGTAGTCTTCCTCATACCAAAAGCTTTCCAATTAATATGCTCATTACAAAGGTGCTCTGTAGGATAATTTTCCCTTATACTTCAAAATCAACAAAGTTATTTTCGTTAACTGGAATAATGATAAAGGAAATGTGATAAAAATTGCATGAAAAAAAAAAATTGAGTGAAACCTCTTATTCATGGCAGCGTGCTTCACAATCCAGGGTTTTTTATTTCGATATACAGTAGATTGTAAAGATGAAGCTTATATTAGATTGAAAGAACTGAAATACAGTGCTTCAAATGCCTTATTTCTGAATCCAGCCAATGACTATCTTGTCTTGGCTTCACATAAATTTCGAATTGGAATGGTCAAGTGAAGGTGTTTCATGCTGCCGCTCGGGAGAGATTTCTTTCCTAGATGGGTAGGAACTATAATTGGCAGCATAAGACGACTAACGGGGAATGTTCAATAAATAAATGAATAACGAATGAAAGAAAAGAACACAACTGTTGAAGAATAAAGACCTAATACGACATATCAGGGGATAGAGGAAGGAGCTCAGAGAATAAAATCTAAGAGTGGGATCAATTTTTTAGGACTTAATGGCATCGCTCCTCAGCTATGAGATTCTGTGATAAAAAGGACAACCAAATATTTATTTCTAAAATATTTGAAGACATTAAGGCTTTCACGAGGAAACTGAAGACTTTCTTATTTCATGAGTCCTTTGACAGTGACGATTTGACAGTAAATTAACAATACGCGATATGGAACGTTAAATACTCTGAACAAGGTAAAACGACTGTGGAGGTCCTGCAGAGAGTGGGGTTCCCCTGCTGTATGGGACCGGAAAAGCAGCCGTCAAAGTAGATATTTTCGCTCGTTAAGCGCCGATCTATCTATAGTAATTTACCCGGTCCAAAGAGAGTTGTGCTAACTCGGCCATTAGACTATACCCCCTATCTTTAGTATTAGCAGAAAGACGAGGTGAATGTAACTAACTTTATTCAACAAGATAACGATCTTATATAAAATGGGTGGGGGCAAAAAATTGCCATAATTCCAACGATGTAAAGCATGCAATGGCAAGCTTAAAAACGATTCCATAAGACTAAAATGACAGGAAGATCATTGCTCACAATGCATCTTTAACGTTTGAAACTCTTCCAAAATACTAAAATTACAGTAAGATTATTGCTCAGAAGTTATCTATAACGTTTCAAACGCTTCCAGGAGACTAAAAATTCAGAAAGATCATTGCTTAGAATACATCTATAAGGTAAAAAGCGCTTTCAGAAGACAAGATAATAAAAAGACAATAGCATTACAGTGTATGGGCGTGTATAAAACACGTGTGATGCAATATTGAAGCAGTTTAAACCATTGTAAGTAAAGGAACAGCAACACTGATTTTCTTTGCAGACAACTTCAAGAGTAAACCTGTTTTTTTTTTATTATTATATGTTTTTTATATTTGTTTCCCATATTTCAATTGTAGTTGTCGAATCCTCTTTATTTAGAGATTGAGAGAACATGTGATCATAGGATTGTGATATCTTGTGTTCCTCAGGGTAGTGTCTTTGGTCCATTACTTTTCATACTTAATACGCATGATATGTGATTTGACCTAGAAGACAAGTCCGTTGCATATGCAGATGATGCTAATCTCTTTGCTTCAATTCCATCTACTTAACGTAGATCTGGGGTTTCTGAATCCCTTAATAGTGATGAGCTAAAATTAGTGCATGGTGCAAATTATGGGGCGTGAAGTTGAATCCTAAAAAAACTCAAAGTATGATTGTAAATTGGTCGAGGGCAGCAGCTCCTCAGCATCTATAATGTTTTTTTTTTTTTTAACTCTATACGACTCTCTTAAAATAGTAGGAGTGATTCTTGATAGGAATTTACTTTTGAAAAACACATTCGGTCTTTTTCTTCTTCAATTGCACAAAAACTTGGTTTATTGAGAAGGTATTTTACGATTTTCGGTAATCAATCTACTCTGAAAAAAAAGTGTTTTAATTCTTCCATTCTGAATCAGTTTAACTTCAAATTTCAAACTTGCAGTGAATGATTTTATGTGGAACAGGGTGAAATAAATCTCTTTTCATAGTATATATATATATATATATATATATATATATATATATATATATATATATATATATATATATACACATATATATATATGTCTGTATATATTTATATATATATATATATATATATATATATATATATATATATATATATATATATAGAAGGTTCTATTAATATTGGTATTGTTGTTAAGATGTTTATATTAATTGTTCATTAGTTCTCTCATAGTTTATTTATTCATTTTCTTTCCTCACTTATCTAATTTTCCCTGTTGGAGCCCTTGGGCTTATAGCTTTTCCAACTAAGGTTGTATCATAGCTAATTATAATAATAATAATAATAATAATAATAATAATAATAATAATAATCATAATAACTATTCTGAAATCGTAACACACACACACACACACACACATACATACATATATATATATATATATATATATATATATATATATATATATATATATATATATATATATATATATATATATATATATATATATATATACAGTCAGACATATTTCGGGGGTTACATAACATATGCAACAGCTATCTTCAATTAATGGCACTCCCTAACCCTATCATTCTTTACATGAATAGATAAAAACTTGTGCATTTCAACCTTACGAGAGAAAACCAAAGTAGTAGTATTCAGACTGATATAACACTCATTACATAGAAGCATTCACAGTTATGTAACACCGAATATAAAAAAAAAGTCACATATATATCATTACACAAATTTACTCTCCTCTCTTATGTAACAAAGAATGCAGTTTTGTTTTCTGGTCTTCTATAATTCAAAGTTTGTTTCTCTTTTCAGTTGAAGTGCATTTACATTTATACAAGTGTGAAGGCCCCTTAACATACTCAGTTATATAACAGGGGAGAGTTAGATGAGACTGATACTATAATTTGATGAAATTTAAAGGGGCCTTTTAATATTGTAATGGAATTTTTATCTCCTCTGCATTTCGTGTACATAATTACGAATGAATACCCAAAAATACGGCTTTATAGAATCCTAAGACCCTTTCTGGAATAAATAAAGGTCTGATGTTTATGTTTGTATATCTGTGAGCCTGTGCATGAATGTGTTCTCCTTTAGGGGAGGTGATCATAAGGTGTTAGATAAGTAATCCTTAGCAGGCTATTTGTTATAGTTCCTCGACCCATGCCCTTTGTCACTAAATCGAACGTTATTAACTGGTATTTGTAAAATCCCTCTTTTTTTCTCTGTAATCTCCCTCCTTTATCACAATTCCTTCTTCATAATATCCTATAGCACATGTTTTAAGTGGCCTTAGATAAACCAATTAGTTATAGGTTTGCAAAATCAAGTTTTACCTGGTCTTCCCTCAGCAACAAACTATAACCTTTAGGTGTTCCGTAGTAGTTAAACTTACTTCACCCAGTTAGTGGCCCTCACTAATAAAATCACAAAATAAGTCTTTCTATTGTTGGTTGGAAACCCGAACACGAAAGCACACATAACTAATGGCAACAACGTGTGACGTTGGGCATAGCAACATACAATCGCACGCTACTGAAAACCATTCAACGCTTAAGCAACATTTTTGTAGAATACGGGAATGCAAGTGCATTCTATGGAATACAGACTATATCTCCTAAATCCGATATACGAGCATATCTGACCTCCAGAAGCTGGTCAGGATTTAAATGGATAAGTGTATCTGGCTCTCATCATTCACCTTTAGGATTTAATATGCAATTGCACATAGGCAGGTCACCTGGTATGACCTGGCCTTTGCGCTGAGAGAAGAGGTATCGTGAGTTACTTTGTGAATTATCTTGGACAGTCGTCTTACTGGCTTTATTCATAGTAATTATCTTGGCGTCTGGCCTGTATTTCAACTTATTTGTGTATGATTATTTCTTAGCCTGTTTTGTTATGGTTGTTAGTCTAATGAACTAAGTTATCGTTCGTGTATTCTTAACATAAGTATTATCATAATTCATGTAAATTATCTAGATATTTGTCCATAGTATACGAGCTTTATGATTAGAATTTTCCATTTATTATCACCCGTTATATTGCAGGACCATTGGCAAAAGGAGCGAGATCTAGAAGTTCAATATTATGCAATTCTGTTGGCCTTTGAATAACCCTTTATTTCCAGACTGTGTTTATCAAAAGATTGTGAGTAGTAACTTCTTAGAACATTTAAACGCCGCTCATGAATGGCAGAGGCAAGGGACAGTGACACTGCCCTATCAAGCAGGAGAATGCCCTAGAGACTGACCATATCTACATATGACCAGCGCCCAAGCCCCTTCTCCACCCAAGATAGGACCAAGGAGGGCCAGGTAATGGCTGCTGATGACTCAGTAGATAAACTTATAGGCTCTCCCAAACCCCAATCCTTTGCTCACAGGGATGGTAAGGTTACACCTACCAAAGGAACTAACGAGTTGTAGCGGGATTCGAACCCCAGTCTGGCGTTCACCAATCAGGGACCTTGCTGCATCGTCCACCACAACCCTAGATTGCTTGAAAGCATTTAAATTTCTGTAGTGAAGTTAGATACACTTCGAGGACCTATATTTCACAACAAAAATAACACCTTTTTACACACCCAGGTAACACTGGTATCAACTTCAGCTGGGTACACCATTAAAGGCAAAGTAGGGTCAAGCCACAGACCTTATAATTGCGATCCTAATGGGCTTAATAGTTTTGTGGCTGTGGAAATTGCTTAATCAGCAAAAGCTTGTGATGCTCAATAAAGAGGGAAAGATATGGGAACGTCGTCTTAAAAAATAAAGAAAAAAAAATAAAAGACTATTGTTTCGTTACCGAGGAAGTGAGTTTTGGGGAAGATGTACTTACACAAGCTACCAGAGCCATCATGATTTTGATAACACGAACGCAAGATGAAGAAAGAAACACGTGAGATTTCCAGTACTCCAACTAACTATGCTTATATGTTGCTATAACACAAAATGACACAGCCACTATAGATTGCAACATTATAAAAAAAAAAAAAATCAAACGTAGAAAGGGAAGAAGGAAACAAAACACCTATTTCTCATTAATAGAATATTTTCTTTTCAAATTTCGCCACATATATCAACCACCCTTAAAACGTTTTGCGAATTGACAGAGGCTATCGGAGATCGGTCCAGAGTGCATGTTGACAACAACATTCAATTCTGAAGGGACGGCCAGTTTCTCTCATATTGTGAATCTGTCTTTCGCCTTTTTGTTCTAGAAATATATTTCCACTAACTCATTTTTTCATATGTAATCTTTACTGTTTCAGTTTTGCTTTCGAGTCTTTGTCAACTTAATAATAATAATAATAATAATAATAATAATAATAATAATAATAATAATAATAACAGCATTTATTGAAGTTAAAGTTTACCGCGGTGATTTCTGCAAAGCAATGCAAAAAGTGTATTATGATCTAACACGAAGTTCTAAACTAAAAAAAGCTTCGTGAAACCTTTCCTATAGAATGAATGAATTATTGGTATTTATCTGGCATTATAACATCAATGGTCATTGATGCTGATTGGAGTGAAAAAACAACAGTGTAAACAGGGTTAATTACACAAAATGAGATATAGGTGAAATATAAGGAAACAAAGGAAAATCCATGTCACGGCAATTAGGAAATTATCTTGACGCCGGCGCTGGGATTAACTGCCCAGAAATGACTTTTAAAACACGAAGGATATGTATTAGCATGGTTTTAAGATGACATATCTGACTTCTCTTCTGTGGGAGGTATATCTGCCCCCCCCCCCCTCCCCACCAACTCTCTCTCTCTCTCTCTCTCTCTCTCTCTCTCTCTCTCTCTCTCTCTCTCTCTCTCTCTCTCTCAGAGAATGAAACGAAAATAACAGTTAGTTGACGTGAGTGATCAGTGTCCCGTCAAATATAACTATAATTACTTAAAATCTAAAGGCTTTGGTGAGGCAATTCTCAACCCACAATAATAAAAACATTCTGGAATAAAAAAAAAATCCAGATTATAATGTTTTTGCTTGATAGCAAATAATGCTGTAATTGTGCAAAATTACGTAATAAATACATGTTGGTAATTTTTTTTTATGGCTAGAATCGTTAATCTTCTTTGGTTTTGTCACAGCAATGAAAGCGAGCAGACAAGCATACACAGACGGGAAGCTTTGCAAGCTTCTTGCTAATGGGTCACGTCACGCCCCGTTGCAGAAATAATCTGCACTTTATCAGTAATTAACGCATATAATCCGATAATGACCACCGGACCAATTTACCTTGTCCCATTCGCTCTATTTAATCTGTCGGATGCAGCTCTGGTGGTCAGTTCATCCCCTCAATGAGCCTCTAACATTTCTCTCTCTCTCTCTCTCTCTCTCTCTCTCTCTCTCTCTCTCTCTCTCTCTCTCTCTCTCTCTCTCCGTTTTTTGAAAGTGGTTTACGGCAGACGGAATTGCGATAATCAGATTAAAAGGAAAGAAAGAATTGAATAAGATACAAGAAGGAATAAAGTGTGTTGCCACTTTTCCTTTCACTTCGACTTTCTGGAACACCTGTGACACATAAACCTCTCTCTCTCTCTCTCTCTCTCTCTCTCTCTCTCTCTCTCTCTCTCTCTCTCTCTCTCTCTCTCTCTCTTGCTGGGGGGGAAAAATATTCTTTATTCGTTAAGTCCCTGCTTTACACGAACAGGAAGATAGAATGGCAATGACAGTTTGAACTTTTTTTTTATATTTGGGAAGTTATTTTCTTAGTACAGAGAAACAATCTATAGATTTGTTGCATTGTAAAAACGGTGAAAGTGTTATTGTTGAAATATGTCGAAATACGAAACCGATTTGTTGTCTTATGATGGATAGTCGCATCTTTCTCAGAACTTTCTATCAAAATCTTACATATTTCCGTCAGTTTTATACTTAAATTGCTACTCTGCTCAAGGAATGATAAATCCTTCACAGCAGTATGTTCAGTAAACGTTTTTTTTTTTTTTTTTTTCTGTTGTTTCTTTTCTTGATTTTTTTCACAACGTATATAGACAAAACAACAACAACAACAACAACAAAAACACAGCAAAAACAGTAATTATGATAAAATCTAATTCAACACCATTAGCTTTTTAGTAATAACTCTTATCCCTTCTGTTTTTTCTACTTAAGGGTTCTGATTCTACTCCATTATTTTTTACATCTTTTTTGTTAGCAGACAACTACTGCAGAAACGGGAATTAAATGTAAATGGTTAGGTCTCTTAGGCTCCTTTGTGCCTGTTGTGGGGCCGGTTGTCATACCCATCATCGCTTCAATATTACCATATGAATCTCGCAGAACAGCCACATTCGGCTTAATGCATAAAATAGTGCCACTTAAATTCCACGTAAAAGAAAAGAAGATTAGACATTTGACATATGATTCTGAAGGTGCAGCCAGCCTGGAAATGCAAAGTAGGCCTACTTTGGGTTCATTGCTCTTACCCTTTTGAAGAAAAAAAAAAATGCCCTGATTGTCTAACTGGCCGACGAATGCCTGCTAAAATGACCAAATGTTTAAAATCTTTGACTAAAGATAAACTTTACCTTTGTTGCTCTAAGCTTAAACTTGAATACTATTATCCCTTTAAAGATGACAATTAGTCGTTGTTTGGATGTTTTCGTAATATTGGGAAAATGTTATCATGCTATTATTAGGTCGTTAGATGATGCCGAACTCTATAGACTACCAGAGATGATTTTTTCTTTTTCTCAAAATTGTGCAATTAAAAGTACACGATGTGCATCCCATTAAATATCTGGGAGACATTCATAGTAAGCGTTCATTCCTAAAGCAATAGTTTATCACAGAAATAATAGTAACTTTATTTAAAATTAGTAATTTCTCAAATTTCTCCCGGCCCTTTTCGTTTCACTTATGTCAAGGAATTGACTTTCACTAGACGGCTAGAGAAAAATATAATAACAATGATTTCTTTTGCATTTGGCTGGCCATTGAGCAAAATATGTCACAACTTGGTTATATTGTAACGATGTGTTTATTACTGTCACTTTAATACTACAAATCTCTCAATTGATCACAACGAACATCCTTTAGCTATCGCTGAGAAATGTAGCAGCATATCATTTATTATTTGAAGAACACACAAACAAAAGAAATGTAACAAATTCAATTGTTCTTATATGTAATTGTACTATGAATTAAGACATAATCATTGTTTCATGGAATGATTGATTTATAGAAATTGGATGAAAAACCTTTGCACTAAGGCCGGGAAGGCAAGTGGGAAGAGCCAGCCATTTTATAAAACCAGAAGTCACTATCCCAATTACCTATCGTTTAAATCTGTAATAATATGCGATGTGATTATTATTGCTCTTAGCAACTGCAAAAACTGTGTAACATAGTATTTCCCCTATATAATAAAGAGCAATTGTCTGTATATGTATGTATGCGTATATATATATATATATATATATATATATATATATGTGTGTGTGTGTGTGTGTGTGTGTGTGTATGTATATATACATATATAAACATATATATATATATATATATATATATATATATATATATATATATATATATATATATATATTATTCTTGACGGGTTGGGTATATTAGAATATAATAACAGCCCTCCATAGGCTACGTTTATGTAATTCTATTCAGCATGTATTGAAACATATCAGAGTTAAAAGAGGCTGCACTGCAAGGGAGAAGAAAGAAAATGAGAGTAGAGGTAAAGTAGGTGTAGGCCTACTGGCCAGTCAAGTAGAGACGCTGCACCGTTATTAGGTAAAATGATGTACAATGGGTTGATCTCTCTCTCTCTCTCTCTCTCTCTCTCTCTCTCTCTCTCTCTCTCTCTCTCTCTCTCTCTTAACAGCTAAATATATGTTATATTTGCACGTTGTATGCTGCCAATGTAGTCTTAAAATCATAGCGTAATTTCCCTTTGGACATGATAAAACATTGTCGTCATTTTTCTTCTTTTAATATAAGGCCTATCATGAGTTATTTATAAGAATGATCTTATAAAATTGATTTTATCAAAGTTTTCTGAGAATAATTTCTAATATTCATTGGTTTTCACTTGTACTACATGAGAGAGAGAGAGAGAGAGAGAGAGAGAGAGAGAGAGAGAGAGAGAGAGAGAGAGAGAGAGAGAGAGAGAGAGTAGGAAAAAAAGACAGATTCTGACCTTTCATGACTGACTTTGTATTATACTATGATTCATATAGCAAACTAATCTATTTTAGTTCATTAAAATGTTTAAAAGGCTACATGTAAACAAATATTTTAACAAATGAAGCTTCACAACAGCAACATATTGTTTCCCGCGGTTAGTATAATGCATGTATTGATGCCCATTTTTTTCTAATCTAAATAGGTATTGAACACATCTTTATCGTGGCAACAAAATCGTTTGATCTAAATAGCCGTTAGACAGCAGAAAGTAAAGCAAGCAAAATCTATCTTTAAATGTGTTTGTTGCCTTTGACTCTGCTTAACACAATTACTGATACAATCTCCAAGAATTTATCCCTTTGGTGTCGTTCGTATTTCTTTATATCAGATCTAGATTAATAATATCACGTGGAATTATTATTTTCTTGATTTCGATATTTCGGATTTTCATTCGCAAACTCCCAACAAAATTTTTTAAATAGTAAAACTTGGGAAGGGATAGAAAGGTTAACTGTCATTCACAATGCAAAAGCTATTTTGGGAGTCGCCCTGTTGTGTGATGAATATGAGGATTTTATATAAGAATGTGTGATAAACTTTGTTCCGTCATTATTTGTTGCCTTGATGAAAAAAAATCCTTTGACACTGTCATAAGACATAATTAACCCCCCTCTCCTCTCTCTCTCTCTCTCTCTCTCTCTCTCTCTCTCTCTCTCTCTCTCTCTCTCTCTCTCTCTCTCTCTCTCTCTCTCTCTTTCTTTATATTTACATATATATACATATATATATATATATATATATATATATATATATATATATATATATATATATATATATATATATAAATATATATATATATATATATATAAATATATATATATATATATATATATATATATATATATATATATATATATATATATATATATATATATATATATATGATCACACGATCACATACAAAAAACATGTGAAATATTTTATAATTATTTAGAAAAGGTAATCAATACCAATCTCTTTTTAGCATAGATTTGTGTCACTCGCTTATACATTTCTTACTTACAGGACGTTTAAGCTTAGTTGCATTATTATGTATGCAATAATTACCAATGTTTGTTCACATTGCCGTGTTTATATTTCTATCGTCTTTTTGGTGAAAAAAGATCGTTTGTGAACTTTTCAAATGGTTGTATATTATATACCTACTAGCATGGGATGTATCCTTATATATAAAAATGGGAAATATTTTTTTATTTCCTAATTCATATGATCTGGTTTGATTAATAGTTCCTTAGAACCGGATGATATATGGACAGGATCACACTTTAATAGGAGCATTTCGTTAAGAGCTTAAATGTGTATATGTGTATTACCAGACTATCTGAAGAATGAGAAAGCAGAATTTGATGAAATTTTACAGACATGTCCATTAGGCAGCTTCTTTGAAAAGATTAACTTTTGGTAGAAATCAGCTTAGAGTTGAGATCGATTGAAACAAGTCGTCAGCTATATGGATTTCTCCTAAAAGTCAGTCATTTCTAAAAAGCCTACGTGGGGGAATCTGTCAATTTCCAACAAATCCTGTTCAATCACCCTTCAAATGCCCAGCTAACACTTGAACAAAGACTTGGGCAGAGGGACAATCATGCGTAAAGTGGTAGTTTCGCTTGCGAAGCTCATTAGACTGTAAAGTTTGGCTTTTCTTTTTCCCTCTACAATTATGCTTCAAATCTCGATCCCATCTTACTGAAAGAACCCGAGAGTATTTGCCAAACCGTCTTTTTTTTCATCGAGGGTTCTTTGCTAATGAGAACTTCTCTTTTTGGTCAAACCTTCAACTTCTAATCAAGGTTTTCGTTCCAAATCGAGACATTCACTTTTTACCAAAGCCTTTAATTATGATACATTCGTTGCCAGTGTATATTCTTGTTTATATCAGTGCTTTGTTTTATATACAAATCTTATATCATATCAATTAATAGCAGTAAAAGTAAGTTTAAATTCGTATTATAATTCAAACGTTCACAACCACAATGGACTCTCTCAAGATAATGTTCGGTCGGGGAGAAGGAGACTGCTTAGGTGGTTCCAAAAACCTTCATTACGTCCCAGTAGATGTAGGCAGTGGGCTGTTCACATGCTAGATGATCGAAGGTGGTGGTTAACAAACATGGTGAAAAAGGAGACTGAAGATAACACCCTCATTCCAAAGGACACAATGGTAAAATGTGTATATGTGAAAATATATGCATGTATCTATCAATTAGCACCAAATACTCTATTTTGTAATCTGTTCTATTGTATTTCAGGAAGTTAATAGTGTATATATCCCCTTGTTTCAAAGTGGAGGACTTTATTTATGATCCACGGTTTAGTTTCCAAATTTAGATTTCGTTTGTGGTCGGCGTTTTTCTTTGTGATTAGTGCTATAATTGATGGTAGATGCTTCCTTTCCAAGAAAGGCTATTGAGAGCTTTATTTCAATGCCTTCATTTAAGATAGGTCCTTTTAATTCTAATTGCTGCCTCCGTTTCTCAGTCCCATTTTTCCCCAACTCGTCCAAATCGCTTTATTCCTGTTTTCGCTGCAAACTCCACATCCTCAGATTCCTGTTTCCTCCCGAACGTAACGATCTCTCAAGCAAAGAGATTCAGGATAATGACCGTTAACCCATCGTCGGTCATTGAGATAATTGGCTCCTCTCGTCCTCCGGGGGGTTTTCCATTACATTCAGGCTCCCTTGCCATCACTTCTCCTTTCCCCTCTCCCATCCCCTCTTATCTTCTTTCTCGCTCTCACTCACTCCTACATATATCTTCCCAATTGCCTCTTTACTTCGATTGACATAACGATCTATTTTTGAAGCTTTTTTTTTTTTCTCCTCTGTCTTTACCTAGCTGGGGTTGATAGGTCTCTTTCGCGTTTTGGATGGTGGAGAGCGCTGCATCCGGATGATGAAAGAAAGAATTGTTTCATTATTTAGCGTTTTTCTTTTTTAATCTTTTACTTGCATTTATCCTTTTCAATTGTTATGAAGGATGGCACAGAGAAAAGAGTCGGCACTTAATTAATTCTATGTTCTCCAGGTTATCATTTACTTTTCCTTTCTACAGACATATCTCCTAATATCCGGAACCCAACTTTACACCTCTCAAATAGAATATCTATTTTAATTAGTCTTTTTCAAAGAAGACTCAAAGATGAAGTCTTAAAGATGGAATGATTAATTATATATTCAAGTAATATGTTTTTGTATAAAATGTAATTTCAAACATCACAACTACATATATGTAACTTGAAAGCGTTCCTCTTTAAAGACAAGGAGAAAATTTCCACAATTAAACAGATCTTATCTCAGTGTAAAGGATGGTTGACATTAGTTTATACTTTTGAAAAATAAATCACTCTCAACACTCGGAGAGAGTTTCCATTATTTGCTAAGTGTGAATTCCAGATAGCAATTGTGTCTTTATTTGACATGATTATTTTTCCTAGAATTCCACAATAATCATTAGTTTACTTCTTTTTATTATTATTACATTGACAAATAAGATAAAGGCAGTTTTCACTGATGAAGTCATAGCACATCGTTGTATCTATCTATATATCTACATACAACATAAATAAACATACTTGTCTTACATAATCTGTTTTAGAGTTTTATGTGACCATACAAGTTAGGAACGAGGGCCTATGTAATGTTCTTTTATATTTTCATGAGATATTGCGTCATGTTTGAGAGAAAATATGCAATTCTTATACTATGCTACGTGCTTTGGAATTTTCCCAAAAATCCCAGTGTTAGGATATAATCTTTTTTTTTATTTCAGGGAAAAAGGGTGGGCAGAACTAGCTGACTGAGAGAGTTCGTCTCCCTGTTACGAGGGTAAGCGTCTGTGAGAGTTGCCTGAAACCTTGTTCGTCTCTTGACATTTTTTATCTAGTTGATAACTCCGATGCCCTTAGGCAAACCCCCACACTTCCAGATCTCACTCAGTCCTGGAACATTCTGGAAGTAGTTAAGTCTTATATAGGAACCCAGGGCTGCTTAACAGGAGTTGAGAAGCAGCCGTCCTGTAAAAGAGCCAAAGTGCCTCCCTCACTTTCTCTCTCTGATTGTCTATAGTGTGACCTCTCCTAAGTGACTCTGCGCCCCAAAGTAGATTGTGTGTTGAAAAGATACGTAAGACGAAACGGTGATTTTAAATCTATTGTATTGGGGTGAGTGTTGGCATTGTGTAAAGATTTTTTAACTGGCCCTGTAGAAAGGTAAACGGTATTTGTATCGTGATCTGGTTATCTATTATCCTTAAGTATCAAACTTAAATATTGTATTCAAGTTTAGTTTCAAGTGAAACAAGTGATTGTATAATTTTTTTAAGAATTATTTCTTTTGTCTTAGTCTAAGGTTCATTCAGATATAATATTTCAAGTCAAGTAATTACATAATTTTCAGATCATAATATTTTGGTCTTAATCTAAGTTTTGTTCAGACTTAATATTTCGAGAGATTTACTTGTTTTATGTGAATTCTTTTAAAGCGTTGTAATTTATATAAAATATATCTATTTTTGTAAAGTTTATTATTCCAATCACCAGTGTTTAAATTAGTATTCGCTCGTATCCTGTTAAAGAATTGTAGTAAGAGTTTGTTTGAATAAATCTTAAGAATAATTACCCAGTTTTGTTTGAATGTACTTAAGAGACCTTTGGATATTCAGTGTTTTATATATTGTTGTCTGGGAGTTATATAACTGTATCAGAGTTCGGGTATTAATATTTCCAAGTGTAACAGATTCAATGCAGAAACAAACAGGTGAGTTTGGAACTCGAGAGGTCGAATAGCTTGCCAGCCATAATATATATATATCTATATATATATATATATATATATATATATATATATATATATATATATATATATATATATATATATATATATATGAATAAATATCAACACAACATCGTGTTCAAATAGAAATAAATTTCTACCTCATACTTGGGATCGAACGCTAGCCCCTTCTAATGAAAGGCCAGGTCGAAACCAACCATGTCACGAGAGACCATAAAAGAAATTGGAACCCGACGCTACCAGCTGTCCGAGGATTTACCTGGCGAGACATCAGTCTCTTACCAGCGAGTTTTACCCAATTTCCCGGCCCACCACGTGACACAATTGGTAGTAATTCATTCAAATTACCCCTAATGAGTCAATATGGATAAATATCAACACAACATCGTGTTCAAATAGAAATAAATTTCTACCTCATACTTGGGATCGAACGCTAGCCCCCTCTAATGAAAGGCCAGGTCGAAACCAACCATATCACGAGAGACCATAAAAGAAATTGGAACCTGACGCTACCAGCTGTCCGAGGATTTACCTGGCGAGACATCAGTCTTTTACCAGCGAGTTTTACCCAATTTCCCGGCCCACAACGTGACACAATTGGTAGTAATTCATTCAAATTACCCCTAATGAGTCAATATGGATAAATATCAACACAACATCGTGTTCAAATAGAAATAAATATATATATATATATATATATATATATATATATATATATATATATATATATATATATATATACATATATATATATATATATATATATATATATATATATATATACTGTATATACATATATATATATATATATATATATATATATATATATATATATATATATATATATATATATATATATATATAATATTATATGTTAGGCTCCCAGACACGGGACCATAGTATAATATATTTTTGGTGCCCATACCGAGAAGCCACCATCTTATAATAATAATAATAATAATAATAATAATAATAATAATGATGATTTATATACATATATATATATATATATATATATATATATATATATGTGTGTGTGTGTATAAAGATATATATATACATACATATATATATATATATATATATATATATATATATATATATATATATATATATATATAGATAGATAGATAGATAAATATATAAAGGCTCAAATAGATAAACAAGTGACAATAAAATGCAGTAGTTCCGTAATTCCATATTCAGCAACCATATCCTAATTGTAGAGTTTTTTTTACTGGCAATAATTGTTACCAAGGCCAATATAGAGGAGGTCAGGCGGTGAGGAGATTTACAGTGTCTCACCTCTCTCAGCGGGCCTCAAATCACCCCCATGCGGTCAAAACAAACCACGATCTTGTCTTTCGGGCCTCATCTCTGGGCAGATGAGGCCCGCTAATTTGCCTCGGGCATTTCTCTCCGCCCAACCTCCTCTATATTGGCCTTGATTGTTACATACTTCTTTAGGCCAGATACGTAGTCTAGTAAAAATAAGCCAGGAACTGGTCAAACCGGGAAAAAAATATTAGATTATAAGTAATGAATTTGGTATCAAAAGAAGCTAAATTTTATGTAGATAAACACATCCAAAGTTATAAAATAAGACCAAGAGGAAATACAGAATTCTGGTTATTTTTCTGTTAGTGACAATCTTTAAATTGTACAAAAGGTGACTAAATACTGCAAAATAACCCCCTAAAATATTTTTTCCCCAGGAACTTTGAGAGGATTTTGGATATGATAGTCTACATAAAAATCCTCTTTTTTATACCAACTTCATTAATATAATCATTTTTCCGGGGTCAACCCTATTTTACTAGACTACCGGAAGAATAATATTCAGCAATTCACAAGTTCAGCCACCAGTGAAGCCTCTTCCGTCAAAGCTAAGGCAACGGTGACATTACAGAATTCAAATATCAATTAAAGACGATTAACTCTGTTGTAACTGATCTTTATCGTCTTTAAATTGATCCTGAAGATCAATTTATCCCAAAATTTTTGCTGTAAGCAGACCTTTGTAGAAAGCATACAAATAAGCATAAAAAACAAAACGGGATACCGACCTCGGAAGTCAATAGCCACACAAAGTCTTTGAACTAACATTCCCATTTCCCGAGAAGTTTGTGCGTTATATAAAGTAGTACTGCACTCTATGATAGATAATCTTATCACTTTCTTTCGAGGATAGATAATTGTGAACGGTGCCTTATAATGACCCCAATTCTCTATTTCTGATGATCAGGGTGTGTTGTTGGAAAATGAATGAAAGAACTCAGCTGAGCTTCCAGTAATCTTTGCACTATTTTGAAAAGGCAATCCAGCAGGCGACCATCCAATTACTTCTGAAATCTGACAGCAATCAGAAGAGAAGAAATATGAGCTTGTGTCTTTGAGAGTTTCAAGAACTTTACATTTAATGATGTGGCATTGACCTAGAACTTCCAATAATAATAAAAAAATCAGACATTTCAGTGATCCATAAATCTCGTGTTTGTCTGTTAATACATTTATTGAAAGTTTTTAGAGCAAATAT
>NC_090739.1:39234469-39236969 GCF_036898095.1 Palaemon carinicauda | reverse complement strand
AAATAACATAATTTTTACTTAAAATTTTGTTTTGTGAATTGTTTCACGATTCCTTATTGAATTTATACTTTATACTCAATATATTTTTTTTTCACATTAATGATGGTACCATATACCTTTGAAGGGCGAACCACTAATAATAGAGAAAAACATGTTATTGCCCAGTATTCTTCCTTTTGTATGCTATGTAAATTTTATTGGGAACAGCTGAATAAAGGTTAAGGCAACATTAATAATAAAAGCAAATAATAGTTATTTGTCATTTACATATGATAATGAGTAAAATAAAAGAAAAAAAGAAAACGACTGAATGAACGGTTAGATTTCCACTTCCCAGTAGAGAAAAGGAAAATTATAATGTCATAAGCATGTTATTCTCTGCCGAAGGAAATTCTATGAGGCCCTGCAAAACAAGCCTTAAATTTTCGGGAAGTATGGTGGGTAGTCATTTCCCTTCGAGGCATTTCACTTCCAGTAATATGACGTCAGGAATATCCTCGCGAACGCAATTCCAGTCACGAGTACATTCCCTCACTATTATTGTTTTGCATGTTTTCATTTAACCTTAATTTAATTGAATTCAAGTACATCTTGTCAGAAAATTACCTCCTAAGTTTAAGCGTTGGGGTTTTGCTGGTTAAAAGGAAAATTTGATAACCTACAACTGATAGCAAATTAAAAAAAAAAGTAAATTCTCTCTCTCTCTCTCTCTCTCTCTCTCTCTCTCTCTCTCTCTCTCTCTCTCTCTCTCTCTCTCTCTCATGTGCATATTTCAATGTCTCTCTCTCTCTTATGTGCATATTTCAATGTCTATACTCGAGATTGAAACATTTTGCATTATCATTGCTCTCAGATCACATATTTTATATCTCTGTTGCTCCATTTAACAACAAGTATGGCCTTAGATGTAGAAATGAAGATGGGGAATATATATTAGAGATTATTCAGAGTTTTGAATTGGCATGTATGAACACCTGGTTTCAAAAGTTGGATAAGTACCTGATAACTTATGAAAGTGGAGGAGTGGAAAGTCAAATAGATTACATCCTGGTTTGAGCAGTGGACAAAAACAATGTGATGAACTGTAAAGTGATTTTGGGGAAGCATGTATGAAACAACATAGACTGGTAGCGAATGATTTTAAAATGAGAGGTAGAAAAACCAAGAGAAAAGGATGATCTAGAATTAAGGTTTGGGAACTTAAAGGAGGAAAGGGTAAACATTTTGGGATTATTGTGAGAAAGAGAAAACTGGAAAGGTTGAACTTAGAGATTGGACAAGGTAACAGACTGGGGAATATCTGGGCAGATATGAAAGAAATGTGTGTAGGAGAAACAGAGGAACTAGTTGGAAGAAATAGCGGATATGGCGTGTCGAAAGGAGAGTGGTGGTGGGAGAGAGTTGCAAGAGTCACTTAAAAGAAAACCAAAGGAATTTAAGGAAGGAGAGTAAGACATGCACAGAGTGCACAGGAACGTTATAAAGAAGCGGAAAGACAGTCGACGAGGAAAGTATGTATAGCTATTGGAAGAACTGTAGAGAAATTGAACGAGAAAAAAGATATTTATAAGATTTCAAATTTGGGAAAAAGGCAAGGACATGATTTTGGGCAACTAAGAATCATAAAATATAGAGTTGGAAATATATTGCATAGGGATGAAGATATCTGCAAGAGGTGGAGATAGTGTTTTGAACAACTATTGAATGCTAGAAATGAGAGAGAGGAGCTGAGAGAAGCACAGAGGGTAGAGAGGCCAATTATAGAGATACAAAATACAGAAATGAAGCGGGCATGGGGTTCAATGAAAAATGGTAAATCACCATGTCCATCATTATTTCAAATTGAAATGGTTAACATACTAGCTTACAGAGAAGAAAGATTGGATGATGTAATTTATCAACACTGATATAAGAAGAGGAATAATGCCTAAAGACTGGGAGGAGAGTCTTAATTATATCAACTGTATATTAAAACAAGAAGGGTTTTGTCATGGAATGTGGTAACTACAGGGAAATTAAACTAACAAAGCCTGGCTTGAAGATTTTTGAGTAGGTTTTAGAGGAGAGATTGAGAGAGAGATTGTAAAGATTTAGAAACAACAGTATGGTATTCGTGGAGGTGCAAAGGACTGAAGATACCCTTTTTATACTATGACAGCTACAGGAAAAGAGGCTAGAGGGAAGCCAGAAGCTCTTCTGCGCTTTTGTAGATCTAGGGAAGGCTTATGATAGAATCCCAAGATATATGATGCTCTGGTGATTGGGGAAGAGAAAAGTCCCAGAGAAGTTGGATAGAATGGTTGAGATGATGTACAAAAATACAAGGACAAAAGTAATAACACCAGTTGGGGAAACAGAAGCCTTTAAAGTTAGGGTTGGATTACACTAGGGATCAGAATTAAGCTTGGAGCCCCTATTTATCTGTGCTGGCCACGGATATGTTAAGGGTAGAGATCAGAAATAAAAAGTTGTGGCAGTTGCTATATGCAGATAATTTACT
>NC_090739.1:39218217-39223217 GCF_036898095.1 Palaemon carinicauda | reverse complement strand
CAGGCGGTTAAGCCAAGCATCATCATCAGGCCAGGCGGTTAAGCCAAGCATCATCATCAGGCCAGGCGGTTAAGCCAAGCATCATCATCAGGCCAGGCGGTTAAGCCAAGCAATCATTATCAGGCCAGGCGGTTAAGCCAAGCATCAACATCAGGCCAGGCGGTTAAGCCAAGCATCATCATCAGGCCAGGCGGTTAAGCCAAGCATCATCATCAGGCCAGGCGGTTAAGCCAAGCATCATCATCAGGCCAGGCGGTTAAGCCAAGCAATCATTATCAGGCCAGGCGGTTAAGCCAAGCATCAACATCAGGCCAGGCGGTTAAGCCAAGCATCATCATCAGGCCAGGCGGTTAAGCCAAGCATCATCATCAGGCCAGGCAGTGAAGCCAAGCAATCATTATCAGGCCAGGCGGTTAAGCCAAGCATCATCATCAGGCCAGGCGGTTAAGCCAAGCATCATCATCAGGCCAGGCAGTGAAGCCAAGCAATCATTATCAGGCCAGGCGGTTAAGCCAAGCATCATCATCAGGCCAGGCGGTTAAGCCAAGCATCATCATCAGGCCAGGCAGTGAAGCCAAGCAATCATTATCAGGCCAGGCGGTTAAGCCAAGCATCATCATCAGGCCAGGCGGTTAAGCCAAGCATCATCATCAGGCCAGGCGGTTAAGCCAAGCATCATCATCAGGCCAGGCAGTGAAGCCAAGCAATCATTATCAGGCCAGGCGGTTAAGCCAAGCATCATCATCAGGCCAGGCGGTTAAGCCAAGCAATCATTATCAGGCCAGGCGGTTAAGCCAAGCATCATTATCAGGCCAGGCGGTTAAGCCAAGCATCATCATCAGGCCAGGCGGTTAAGCCAAGCATCATCATCAGGCCAGGCGGTTAAGCCAAGCATCATCATCAGGCCAGGCAGTGAAGCCAAGCAATCATTATTAGGCCAGGCGGTTAAGCCTAGCATCATCATCAGGCCAGGCGGTTAAGCCAAGCATCATCATCAGGCCAGGCGGTGAAGCCAAGCAATCATTATCAGGCCAGGCGGTTAAGCCAAGCATCATCATCAGGCCAGGCGGTTAAGCCAAGCATCATCATCAGGCCAGGCGGTGAAGCCAAGCAATCATCATCAGGCCAGGCGGTTAAGCCAAGCATCATCATCAGGCCAGGCAGTGAAGCCAAGCAATCATTATCAGGCCAGGCGGTTAAGCCAAGCATCATCATCAGGCCAGGCGGTTAAGCCAAGCATCATCATCAGGCCAGGCAGTGAAGCCAAGCAATCATTATCAGGCCAGGCGGTTAAGCCAAGCATCATCATCAGGCCAGGCGGTTAAGCCAAGCATCATCATCAGGCCAGGCAGTGAAGCCAAGCAATCATCATCAGGCCAGGCGGTTAAGCCAAGCATCATCATCAGGCCAGGCGGTTAAGCCAAGCATCATCATCAGGCCAGGCAGTGAAGCCAAGCAATCATCATCAGGCCAGGCGGTTAAGCCAAGCATCATCATCAGGCCAGGCGGTTAAGCCAAGCATCATCATCAGGCCAGGCAGTGAAGCCAAGCAATCATCATCAGGCCAGGCGGTTAAGCCAAGCATCATCATCAGGCCAGGCGGTTAAGCCAAGCATCATCATCAGGCCAGGCAGTGAAGCCAAGCAATCATCATCAGGCCAGGCGGTTAAGCCAAGCATCATCATCAGGCCAGGCGGTTAAGCCAAGCATCATCATCAGGCCAGGCGGTTAAGCCAAGCATCATCATCAGGCCAGGCGGTGAAGCCAAGCATCATTATCAGGCCAGGCAGTGAAGCCAAGCAATCATTATCAGGCCAGGCGGTTAAGCCAAGCATCATCATCAGGCCAGGCGGTTAAGCCAAGCATCATCATCAGGCCAGGCGGTTAAGCCAAGCATCATCATCAGGCCAGGCGGTTAAGCTAAGCATCATCATCAGGCCAGGCAGTGAAGCCAAGCAATCATCATCAGGCCAGGCGGTTAAGCCAAGCATCATCATCAGGCCAGGCAGTGAAGCCAAGCAATCATTATCAGGCCAGGCGGTTAAGCCAAGCATCATCATCAGGCCAGGCGGTTAAGCCAAGCATCATCATCAGGCCAGGCAGTGAAGCCAAGCAATCATTATCAGGCCAGGCGGTTAAGCCAAGCATCATCATCAGGCCAGGCGGTTAAGCCAAGCATCATCATCAGGCCAGGCGGTTAAGCCAAGCATCATCATCAGGCCAGGCAGTGAAGCCAAGCAATCATCATCAGGCCAGGCGGTTAAGCCAAGCATCATCATCAGGCCAGGCGGTTAAGCCAAGCATCATTATCAGGCCAGGCAGTGAAGCCAAGCAATCATTATCAGGCCAGGCGGTTAAGCCAAGCATCATCATCAGGCCAGGCGGTTAAGCCAAGCATCATCATCAGGCCAGGCGGTTAAGCCAAGCATCATCATCAGGCCAGGCGGTTAAGCCAAGCATCATCATCAGGCCAGGCAGTGAAGCCAAGCAATCATCATCAGGCCAGGCGGTTAAGCCAAGCATCATCATCAGGCCAGGCGGTTAAGCCAAGCATCATCATCAGGCCAGGCGGTTAAGCCAAGCATCATCATCAGGCCAGGCAGTGAAGCCAAGCAATCATCATCAGGCCAGGCGGTTAAGCCATGCATCATCATCAGGCCAGGCAGTGAAGCCAAGCAATCATTATCAGGCCAGGCGGTTAAGCCAAGCATCATCATCAGGCCAGGCGGTTAAGCCAAGCATCATCATCAGGCCAGGCAGTGAAGCCAAGCAATCATTATCAGGCCAGGCGGTTAAGCCAAGCATCATCATCAGGCCAGGCGGTTAAGCCAAGCATCATCATCAGGCCAGGCGGTTAAGCCAAGCATCATCATCAGGCCAGGCAGTGAAGCCAAGCAATCATCATCAGGCCAGGCGGTTAAGCCAAGCATCATCATCAGGCCAGGCGGTTAAGCCAAGCATCATTATCAGGCCAGGCAGTGAAGCCAAGCAATCATTATCAGGCCAGGCGGTTAAGCCAAGCATCATCATCAGGCCAGGCGGTTAAGCCAAGCATCATCATCAGGCCAGGCGGTTAAGCCAAGCATCATCATCAGGCCAGGCGGTTAAGCCAAGCATCATCATCAGGCCAGGCGGTTAAGCCAAGCATCATCATCAGGCCAGGCAGTGAAGCCAAGCAATCATTATCAGGCCAGGCGGTTAAGCCAAGCATCATCATCAGGCCAGGCGGTTAAGCCAAGCATCATCATCAGGCCAGGCAGTGAAGCCAAGCAATCATCATCAGGCCAGGCGGTTAAGCCAAGCATCATCATCAGGCCAGGCGGTTAAGCCAAGCATCATCATCAAGCCAGGCAGTGAAGCCAAGCAATCATTATCAGGCCAGGCGGTTAAGCCAAGCATCATCATCAGGCCAGGCGGTTAAGCCAAGCATCATCATCAGGCCAGGCAGTGAAGCCAAGCAATCATTATCAGGCCAGGCGGTTAAGCCAAGCATCATCATCAGGCCAGGCGGTTAAGCCAAGCAATCATTATCAGGCCAGGCGGTTAAGCCAAGCATCATCATCAGGCCAGGCAGTGAAGCCAAGCAATCATCATCAGGCCAGGCGGTTAAGCCAAGCATCATCATCAGGCCAGGCGGTTAAGCCAATCATCATCATCAGGCCAGGCGGTGAAGCCAAGCATCATTATCAGGCCAGGCAGTGAAGCCAAGCAATCATTATCAGGCCAGGCGGTTAAGCCAAGCATCATCATCAGGCCAGGCGGTTAAGCCAAGCATCATCATCAGGCCAGGCGGTTAAGCCAAGCATCATCATCAGGCCAGGCGGTTAAGCCAAGCATCATCATCAGGCCAGGCGGTTAAGCCAAGCATCATCATCAGGCCAGGCAGTGAAGCCAAGCAATCATTATCAGGCCAGGCGGTTAAGCCAAGCATCATCATCAGGCCAGGCGGTTAAGCCAAGCATCATCATCAGGCCAGGCAGTGAAGCCAAGCAATCATCATCAGGCCAGGCGGTTAAGCCAAGCATCATCATCAGGCCAGGCGGTTAAGCCAAGCATCATTATCAGGCCAGGCGGTTAAGCCAAGCATCATCATCAGGCCAGGCGGTGAAGCCAAGCATCATTATCAGGCCAGGCGGTTAAGCCAAGAGGCCAAGTTCCATCTCCTGCATAGCCAATCTTAGAAGTTATCTAGGCATCCTTGACGCTGACAAGTCAGACCAATTACGTGATATCAGCTCTCTTTCCTTTGAAACTGGTATCCTGAACTTGTCGATTCTTATTTTAATCCTAAAATAAATCAATATATAATTATTTTTTCCTTAAGCCTAAAAAGTAAAAAAAAAAATTAAAAAATAAATAATTTAACAAAGATATATTCCTTTTTAAAAAAAATTATTCCTTTTTAGAAATAAAATAAAGAAACTAAACAAAAAACTAAATATTCTTTTCACAGAACTAAAAAAAATATATCTCAAAAAATAATGTTCCTTTCAAAACAAAAGTAAAAAGACAACCCTCCATCAGGAGCCATCTGTTGAACACCTCTCCAAGCTGATCTTCCTTGAAGAGACGCAGCTTCCTTCCCCAGCTGAACTATCTTGGGCCAACCTATAAGGACTTTCCTGTATCCTAGAAGAATCCCAGCTTCATCCCTCTGCAGAGCCGGTCTTCTAGATTATTCCCCCAGAACCACCCGAAGGTTGGTATCCAAAAGAATAGATCTAGATATCCGACCATTTGTACACTTGACAAACGTCTTGTACTCGGTCACCAAGGTACACAGCATACAGAATCCGCTAGGTCTCTTCCTTCTGCATCGCCAGTCCTCCAGGTTATTCCAAGCATCGTTCAATTTGGAGAGTTGAGCATTGCGTCCCTCAAGCCGGTTGGTCCTTCCTCTTCACTTCCAAATCCGTCAACTGGATCCAACATCAATCCAGATTTTCATATTCCTTATCCTGGTTTGAAGCGTCCAACTAAGGTTCCTTCAAGGTTATCTT
>NC_090739.1:39200717-39213217 GCF_036898095.1 Palaemon carinicauda | reverse complement strand
GAAATACAAAACAATCTCAAGAAAAACAGAGGGAAACCAAAGGAGTCGTGAACCAATGGATATGTGAGTAGTTTGCATGTTTTCGTTCACTCTCTTGTTTTGTATAAATACTGTCTCTCTATAGAATAGGAAGTTAGGGCATTTGTCTCTCGTAAGAAAATTTTGGTGTTTTAATTTTTCCTTTTTTTGTGATATGAGTCTGGACAATATTTTCCAAAGACTTACACAATATCAATACGACTTGAGATTAACTGCAGACAGACGGTCGCGAAGTGCTAGTGTAGGAAGACGTCAAAATCTGACTAGAAACCGAAGTTCGAGTCCGGTAAGAGCAAATATTGCCGATATGAATTCCGCTGGGCTGATCACACAAACCACACGGTTTTGTGGAAATGTAAGTAGGGATAATCCCGACAAACAAAGGTTAGAGAAATACAGTGTAGATAAGTGGTTAGCGGACACAGAGAATAGGATCGCTAGTTTTAAAATAACTGACGATGTTGCAAAAATTAAACAGGCAATGATGTTAGTCAACGTAGACGTAGGGGATGCTCACCCTACATTAAACGGTAAGGCCTTTGAAAAAATTACCACTTTCAACGAGTTCAAGGAGGAATGCAGACTATTGTGGCGATCGGCCAAGGAGACCGATCGGTTGTTGAACTTGTATAGGTTTAACTCGGCTAAATTTGAAGGTGATTCCATGCCTAGTCTGTATACCCAGGTTCTGAATCATTTAGGAGTAGTTAAGGAAGACATTTTGTCATTACCCACAATCACGGTAGGAAACAGAAGGCAGTTTAGTGAGGATAATAACCAACTGGTGGATTTAGATGAAATTTTGACTTATATGGCCTACGGTACATTGTATGCAGCCTTTGGTGAAAGGGAAAGGAAGGCTTTCAAGGACCTAAAGTTAGATCCTGCCCAGAAGCTCACAAAAACGTTGAGCCAAATCCAGGAAATCATCCAGAAAAACGAGACCCAAATTGAAGAGGTCACTTTTTCGGCAAATACCAAGCAAAGAAGGTATCAGAATTACAGGGAAGATAAAAATAACGAGACCGGTAGGAATAAATATTACCATAAAAATTATCAAAATAACCAGCCCCCTTACAAGTCAAATGAACAAAACAGAGGAAATTATAATGAAACATATAAATCTAGAGGGAATTATCATCATAAGGGAGCTAGACCAAAGAATAGGTATTGCCAGTATTGTCAAAGAGGAGGTCACACAGACCAAGAATGTTGGTACCAAGGTAAGAAACATAATAAACCCTCCGAAAATACTCCTCAGGCACAGGCAAGGGATAACTCAAACCCTACTAATTACTCCGAAGAAAAACAAGGTAACAGAAAGTGACTAGAAGAGCAGGATAGGAGTCCAGGAAATAGGGAAACCAAAGAATGGAAGGATGTTGCAGGTAGCGGAGGTACATCCACGTTACCAGCAACATATTTATCCTTCCGACAGCAATCATTACCCAAGACAAATATCAAGATAGAAGGTAAAGAATGTCTTAGTTTGTTAGATTCAGGAAGTACTGTAAATCTCATAGGGCTCCATACCTTAACTGATTATTTGAATATACCTATTTCTGCAATTAGGAGTGAGGATACATTAATTCAGGGGATAACTGGCAATCAGCTTAACAATGTAGGAGCCATAGATTTAAACATTGAATTGCTAGAGAAGAAGTGTCAAGTGCCATTTTTGGTTTTGCAAGAAGTAGCATTTCCCGCTCGAGCTTTGATTTCTTTTGCAACAATGCAAGATTTTGGCATAGTTTTTGATTGTCAAGACAGAAGATTAGTTCTAAAGGGAAATAATCAGGAAGTCTGTTTCCAACTTGTTGATGACAAGTCCACTACAAATTTGGCCAATTTGCAGGGGACCGCTTCGATAGTTGAAACACACTCCGGTTCAGGAAGAGAAAGGGAAATCAAAGTAAAATCAGAAGAAAGGGAGAAAGAAGAGAATTTAGCAATTGCACCCAGAAAGGGGGAAATTACTTCTTGTAAAGGCAGCACACATACTAAGGAGGAAAATGTCGACAGAGAATCTGAGAGAATAGATAAAAGGGAATTCCAAGAAGTTTTGCTGCTAGGCACATTGAATTCACAAGAATTAAGACACTTAAGAGAAACAGAATCTCAAAAAGGAGGAGATGAAGATTCATGTTTTTGTACTCAAGTACAAACTGGGGAAATAAGTCTGATCAGCACAGCAGATGCAAACAAAATAAGATTTAGGCTAGCTAGAGATGTAGTACTACTGCCCAATACTCTTACTAGAGTATATTTGATAACCCGCCTACACACTAATAATGATGTAATCTTGACCCCAGAAGGATTACCAGAATATGTCAGAATGGATAACTCATTAGTTCAGATGGAGGGATTAGCCTGTACTACTTATGTCATGAATTATTCTGATAAAAGACTCCATTTGTTAGCGGGTACAGAATTTTGTACAGGAATAGAAGTTACACACAAAATGATTCCGTTAGAGGAGGAAGCATTCTTTACCATAGGAAACATTGATGCAGGAATAGATAGGGAGATAGATAACACCGATTTTCCTGAGTACCGTAAAAGGTTAATAGAAACCTTAAATAAATATAGGCAGGGCATAGCAATTACAGGTGATAGGTTAGGTAGGACTGAGGTGTTAAGACATAAGATAATCCTAGATGATGGAGCTAAACCCTTTTTCATACCTAATTATAAATTACCTATCAGCCAACGTCCAATAGTAGATAAAATGATAGCAGAAATGAAAGAAGAAGGAGTGGTCATACCCTCTAAATCACCTTATAATTCTCCCATGTTGTTGATTCCAAAGAAAGATGGAAGTTACAGATTAGTGATTGATTATCGCAAGTTGAATGCGAACACAGTTCCTGATAGGATGCCCATGCCTGTAATAAACGATGTTTTGGCTCAGTTAGGAGGAGCAAAGATCTTCTCATCCTTAGATCTACTAAGTGGATATTGGCAAGTACCTTTAGACGAAGAATCAAAGCCATTAACTGCCTTCAGCACACATAAAGAACACTTAGAATTTCAGGTAATGCCATTTGGGTTAACATCAGCTCCATTGACTTTTGTAAGGTTAATGTTACAGATCTTAGGAGACATAGAGAATGTGTCAGTCTATTTAGATGATGTCATTATATTTAGCAAAGATATAGAGAGCCATTTCGGAACCATAGAAATCGTTTTAGAACGACTAAGACTGGCAGGATTAAAGATAAAGGTTAAGAAATGTCAATTCTTGAGGAAATCATTAGAATATTTAGGACATGTGATCAGTGCTGATGGATTACGCATGCAAGAAGGAAAAATAAAGGCGATTGTGGAATATCCTGCTCCACAAAATTTGAAAGGTGTAAGAAGATTTTTAGGGATGATAGGATACTATAGACCATTTGTCAAAAATTTTGCTACTATAGCTAAACCATTGACAGAATTAACTAAGAAGGATGTAGAGTTTGAATGGAAAGCAGAGCAAGAGGAGGCTTTTCAAAAGTTGAAGGAGAAATTAATCCAAGATCCTATCTTAGTGTATCCAGACTTTAGCAAGCAATTTTACTTAGCATGTGATGCTTCGAATACAGGAATAGGAGCGGTTTTGTTACAGAAGGCAAAAACCCGAATGAGGGTAGTATATTATGCAAGTAGAGTCCTGAATGCGGCCGAACGAAATTACAATACCACAGAAAAGGAATGTTTAGCCATTTATTGGGCACTGAGAAAGTTTCGGCACATTTTGTTAGGACACAAAGTAAATGTACTTACTGACCATAAACCCATCTGTGACCTATTTAAGAAAAGAGCTTTCACTAATAACTTAAAGTTTAATCGATGGTTTATTAGTGTGCTAGAGTTTGCTCCAGAATTTAGATACATTCCAGGTAAGTTTAATACTTTAGCAGATGGATTATCTAGAGCACAAGAGGATACTGAAAGAATTATCACAACTAACACTTTTTGTTTCAGCTGTCAGGTCGTAGACTTAGATTTGGAGAGAGTTAAAATAGAACAAGAGAAACAAGGAGGTATCAGGAAAATAATAGGAGATTTGCTACAAGATGAAACCTCTAGGTCAGATTTTGAATTAATAAATGGGATATTATATAAGAAGGCTAAGGATAGGAGTGCTTGCTCTAGACTATATGTGCCTGACACCCTGACTAAAGAAGTATTAACTCTAACACATACCCACAAGTTGGCAGGACATCCAGGAATCAAAAAGACTCTGAGAACAATAAATAGAAATTATTTTTGGCCTAAGTGCAGCGAAGAAGCAAAGCAATTTGTAAATGAATGTCAAACTTGTAATAGGCATAAAGGTCATGTAAATGTCAGAGCTCCTTTAGAAAAATATCCTAGTAATTTAAACCCTTTTGAGGTAGTTCAGATGGATCATATAGGACCCTTTCCAAAAACTTTGAGAGGAAATAAATATATACTGGTATTCATTGATTATTTGACTCGGTATTTAGAAATTGTCCCAGTCAGAGATAGAACTGCAGTTTCTGTTGCAGAAGCTTTAAAGACCAGAATACTCACAAGACATTCGTGTCCGGAGGTACTTTTGTCGGACAATGCACCCGAATTCACCAGTGAGGTAATGAAAAAGCTTTGTGAATTTTTTGAGATAAAGAAATGCGAGATAACCCCTTATAAGCCGAGTTCAAATGGGACAGTGGAAAGGGCCAATAAGAAGATACTGGATGTACTGCGAACTATCATTAGTCCAACTACAGAAGATTGGGACCTAGCGTTAGAGGACGTTCAGTTTACTTTGAATAACACAGTAAATGAGACAGTAGGAGAAACCCCACACTTTTTGCTTTATGGTTATCAGAAAAGACTGCCAAACTCATTGTTAGATGACGCAAAACCTCCTAGGCACACATATGATTACCAGGACTATATAGCTTGGAAACTGCAAAGAACCTTTCAAATAATAAGACAAACCAGACAATCTTTAGAAAAGGGCCAACAGGTAAATAAGAAATACTATGACACAACTAGTTCCATGACTGACCTGAAGGTAGGCTCACAAGTATATATAAAGGTACATGTAAAGGAAGGACCAAATGAAAAGGTATCTCCCAAATTTGAAGGTCCTTATAGAGTGTTAGAAAGGGAAAGGAATAATAAATTTAAGCTGATACATGAACAGAATTTAGATGTAAGGTATGCCCATTGGAATCATATGAAGGTTGTAAAAACTAATCCATGGTCCTCTCAACTTCTACAGGAAGTGGTGGAAAAACTTCCTTCTGATCCTACCCCTGGTGGTCGGTATCACTTGCGAAATAGACATTAAAAGTGGGGCCTTGATACAAAATCATGGAAAAGGTGAACTGTTAACAGATTTTGCTGTGGTAAAAATTAATGTCAGTTCAATATTAGAAAGGGAAGAACATTTGAACCAGTTAGATAAAGAACTACGGAAGTGCATACTAACCCATAGTGATTCTGCCTTTGTAGAAGTATTAAGAAATTTACAGGGTAAAATTGAAGACATTGTCAGGCCTCAAAGAAACAAGAGATCTTTATTACCTTTTGTAGGTAGTGCATTTAGTGCTTTGTTTGGAGTGGCTACAGAAAACGATGTAAAAGGTTTGACTGATCGTGTAGAACTAATCGAGAAATGGGCTAATCAGAAGGGTAATCTTATAAGTACTCTAATAGAAAATAATAATAAGAATGTAGAGAACATAAAAAAGATGGTGGAATTTATTAATCAAGTTAACGTGAATGTTTCTAATAAAATAGATGACGTAGAACAAGTGTTTAAGTTGATTCATGAAGTAGAAATCGAGATTGGTGATCACAAGGAATCTGTGAACGGACTAATAAATGCACAAAAGGGAATACTCAGCCCTGCTATCATTTCTCCAAAAACTTTGAAAGAAATTATCGATTGGTGTATAGTAAATAGCCATTCCAAGCCTTTGCTAGAAGATATATTTTGGTATTACACAATGTCAACTGTGAAAGTAACAAAAGGGTATTTGTTGGTATTGATCCCCTTCAAGGGTATGAATTTGTTTGACCTATATACAATACATCCTTTCCCAGTTAAGATAGGAAATGCAACAATAATTTGGAACCATCCGAAGGTTCGTCTAGCATTGGATAAGAACAAGTTGTTGATGATTATTTTAGAAGAAGGTGATTTAGAACAGTGTGTGTTGATAAGTGAAGGTCAATCCATGTGCAATTTTGTGCAAATTAAACAACCTATGAGCAATTTTCCGTGTATCCAAGGTATTTTCTTTGAGAATTATGAGTTGATGAAAGAGTGTAAATTTGAAACTTTTGCTTTGCCATACAGGGCATTACATTTAGGTAATGAGATTTTTGTTTATGTGCAAAATACTAAAAATGCAGAAGTTACTTGTGATGGGAAGACTCAAACATTTCAGTTAGGAAACTTGAAGTCATTTGCAGATTCTTGCTCAGTAGTGATAAATGATTATCTCTATTATGTACCAAGTGTGTTTTTGCATTATGAGTTAAATCAATCTTCCATTGCAAAGAGTTACGAGAACAAGATTAATCATTTTCAGCTAGACAAATTAACAGTGGTAGAAAATGTGGCAATGCCACTTGATAATGAATATGTTCTGTTTTACAAGCAAGATGTTGCACCATTTCTGACTATGTGTAATGTGTTTTTGATTGTACTTATTACTGTGGTAACATATAATGTGGTGAAGTATTTGGTTTTCAGAAAATTGGAAAGGATTAATGAGTTGCTACTAGTTATTACTGGGAAACCTAAAGAATAGGTTTTGTTGTATGTGAGGATTCTATAAGAATCCTAGTAGCTGGCCGAGTGGTGTCAGACAGATGCTTATTTTTGAGTAAGTTTCATATGCAGAAGGTTTGTGTATATTATTGATGTCTTTATTTGTGGGTTTTGTTAATTAATAAGAAATGGGGAGACAAATGCAGTTAGTAGTAATTGTAAAGATATAGAAAGAGTTGTGGAGAGACAGGAGAGTGAACGGGAGTTAGGTAGGATGTTTTCAACTAATTTCGCTGACTCCAGGGTTCTTTCCCGTAAACAACCCCCCCCCAAACGACAGGATCCGTTCTTGAATGTCGAACGGAACATAGACGAATGAGACGTGGAAGCCGGGAAAAAGTCACGTGATTAAGGATAGCTTGACACGCCCAGGACGACCATATATAAGCAACGAGAAGACGGCATCTCGCTCTCTTCCTAGTAGTCACTCTGTATAATAGGTCTAACGACCTACTTAACCTGCCGGGTCTCCTTGACGACAACACATGGCGGCTGCCTATACCAAATTGAGGGACGGCGATTACGTAGAATACTAAAGCAGCCGCGAAATTACAGGGGAACAATTACCCCTGAGAACGAAGGACGACGAACAAAGTTACTACGCCCGCACCTGAGTGTCTGTGAGTGCGTTTGGCGAGACGTCCCAGAGCGACCGAGAGGCGTGACGTCCCCGAGTGACCAAGGCGTGTCTAGAACTTCGCGCCAGCCTTCCCAACACCTGACGAAGGCTTATACTTCAGCGACGACAGTAGGCCTATAGATGACGTTTAGGCCTAACTAAACCAGGATTCACCAAATTCTCCAGCCAGTGTCAAGACGTCTGAGTTCATCACTAAGTGTTAATGTAGAAACCACGCTTTTGTTTTTGACTGCTTGTAAGTGCCTGTTCAAACCCCTTTTTATGTCTAGTAAAGAAAGAAACCAGCATTCGTATCCCTCACCCACGAAACTTTGCTTATGTAAACTCCTGAGAGAAATTCAATTAATATTAAACTAAAGGAAGAGGTAAGATACTAGACTAATTAAGAAGTTATTGTTAACTAAATCAAAGACATCTTCACATAAGCCCAGGGTTCCAACAGGGAAAAATAGCCCAGTGAGGAAAGGAAACAAGGAAAAATTAAATATTTCAAGAACCTTCAAAACATTAAAATATATAAACTATAAAAACTTTAACGAAACAAGAGAAAGAGAAAGAAGATAGAATAGTGTGCCCCAGTGTACCCTAAAGCAAGAGAACTCTAACCCATGAGAGTGGAAGACCATGGTACAGAGGCTTTGGCACTACCCAAGACTAGAGAACAGTGGTTTGATTTTGGAGTGTCCTTCTCCTATAAGAGCTGCTTACCATAGCTAAAGAGTCTCTTCTACCATTACCCTTAAGAGGAAAGTAGCCAGAGAGAGAGAGAGAGAGAGAGAGAGAGAGAGAGAGAGAGAGAGAGAGAGAGAGAGAGAGAGAGAGAGAGAGAGTATTGGCATAGAAGGGTCTGGAATATAAAATGAATGAACGAGAGAGAGAGAGAGAGAGAGAGAGAGAGAGAGAGAGAGAGAGAGAGAGAGAGAGAGAGAGAGAGAGAGAGAGTATTGGCATAGAAAGGTCTGGAATATAAAGGGAATGAGAGAGAGAGAGAGAGAGAGAGAGAGAGAGAGAGAGAGAGAGAGAGAGAGAGAGAATTTGAATATATTTCATCTATTTTGATAAGTACATTCGTCGTGCCTTGTAATGTTTTTACAGTGAGCGAATAAGATGTTGTGAGAAGGTTTTTTTTAATATATTTCTCATATCGTTTTACCATATCTATTTCTCTTCCATCTATTTCCAATTTTTTTTTAATTCCAAGTCCTAATTTTATATATATATATATATATATATATATATATATATATATATATATATATATATATATATATATATATATATATATATATATATATAAATATATTTACTTACGTTCTTAAGAGATAGAGATTTACCAGTAATATATCAGGGACCAGTGACATATTTTCAACACTTTCTTATTAACCATATTAATTTTTTCAATAATCTTGTTCTTTTCCATATGCAATTGGGATAATAGTTCCAGTTTGAGAATATTTTAACTATGTTCTATCATTGCAGCTTTTCTTGATCATTTTTATATTTACCACCAACTAAACAATATAGATTATTCTTATATCTTATAAAACATTTTAAATCAACTACAAAAAGGTAAAATACCTTGCCATTTGAGAGGTTAAAAATACATGAATATATTTTTTATATTTTTATTTATCAGAAATATACAACTTCGTTCGATTATGTAAACATGATACATTTAAAAGCAGGAATGTGTTTTAGGTATGAAATAAATATATGAAAATATATCTATTGATGATATCTATATACATTTGATGAAAGAAATATATGAATGAAAAAGATGAAATAAAATGATTAAAATATAAATAATCTCAAAAATGATGAATTTAGTCCACTTCTTCAACAGTGGGCCCTCTTCCTGCACTGCTGTATTGCTTGTTGTTGTTGTCATTGTTGGCCCCAAAAGCGGGTCCCTGGCCCGGTGCCCCTCCGGCGTAGATCTTGGCAGCAATGGGCCTCCAGGCCTCTTCCAGCCTCTTCATCTTCTCCTGGAACTCCTCCTTCTCGGCCAGCTGATTGCGGTCAATCCAGGTCAGCGTCTCCTCGATCAGCTGCTTCACGCTGCTCTTGTCCTGGTCGTTGATCTTGCTGGACACAGCTTCCTCGCTCAAGCTGTTCTTGACGTTGAGACACAGCGATTCCAACTGATTCTTGGCCTCAATCCTCTCCTTCTGCTTGGCATCTACGGCTGCGTACTTCTCGGCCTCCTGCACCATGCGGTCGATGTCCTCCTTGCTCAGGCGTCCTTTGTCATTGGTGATTGTGATCTTGTTGGACTTTCCTGAGGACTTGTCCACTGCAGACACATTCAGGATGCCGTTGGCGTCGACATCGAAGGTGACCTCGATCTGGGGCACGCCCCTGGGAGCTGGGGGGATGCCAGTCAGGTCAAACTTGCCCAGAAGGTTGTTGTCCCTGGTCATGGCGCGTTCTCCCTCGTAGATCTGGATGGTCACAGCTGGCTGGTTGTCAGAGTAGGTGGTGAAGACCTGCGTCTGTTTGGTTGGGATGGTGGTGTTCCTCTTGATCAGAGAGGTCATGACCCCCGCCGGCAGTTTCTATGCCCAGAGAGAGAGGAGCCACGTCCAGAAGGAGGAGGTCCTTGACGGCGTCTGACTGATCTCCTCGAAGGATTGCTCCCTGTACGGCTGCACCATAAGCCACTGCCTCGTCAGGATTGATGGATTTGTTCAGATCCTTCCCATTGAAGAACTCCTGCAACAGCTTCTGCACCTTCGGGATACGAGTTGACCCTCCGACCAGCACAATGTCGTCGATGCTGCCCTTGTCTAGCTTAGCATCTCTCAGGGCTTTCTCCACAGGGGCCAGGGTGTTGCGGAAGAGGTCAGAACACAGTTCTTCGAATCTGGCACGAGTTATAGATGTGTAGAAGTCGATGCCTTCGTAGAGAGAGTCAATTTCTACGTTTGCTTGAGCGGAAGAAGACAGAGTCCTCTTGGCCCTCTCACAGGCTGTGCGCAGACGTCTGATCGACCTCTTGTTTCCGCTGATGTCCTTCTTGTACTTCCTTTGGAATTCCTGTAGGAAGTGATTCACCAGGCGGTTGTCGAAGTCCTCCCCTCCCAGGTGGGTGTCTCCTGCTGTCGATTTCACCTCAAAAACTCCATCGTCGATGTTCAGGATCGACATGTCAAAGGTGCCACCACCAAGATCAAAGATCAAGACATTACGTTCTCTGCCACTTGCTGCTTTCTTGTCCAATCCGTAGGCAATGGCCGCTGCTGTAGGTTCATTGATGATTCGTAGGACATTCAAGCCTGCAATTGTGCCTGCATCTTTGGTGGCCTGTCTCTGCGAGTCGTTGAAGTAGGCTGGCACTGTGATGACGGCGTCCGACACCTTCTTACCCAAGTAGGCCTCTGCAGTTTCCTTCATCTTCATCAGCACCATGGAAGAGATCTCCTCCGGATTGAAGGACTTGGTCTCGCCCTTGAACTCGGCGTGGATCTTTGGCTTGCCACCCTCGCTGCTCACTCTGAAGGGCCAATGTTTCATGTCACTCTGGATAGTGGGGTCTTCGAACTTCCTGCCAATGAGTCTCTTGGCGTCGAAAATCGTGTTGCAGGGGTTAATGGCCGCCTGATTCTTGGCTGCGTCTCCAATGAGTCTCTCTGTGTCGGTGAAGGCGACGTACGAAGGAGTCGTTCGGTTTCCTTGGTCGTTGGCGATGATCTCCACTTTGCCGTTTTCGAACACACCCACACAGGAGTAGGTGGTTCCCAGGTCGATTCCGATCGCTGGAGCTGCCATTATAATTAGTTCTTAAATCGCTGATAATAACTTTTCTAAGAAGATAAATATATATACTGTTATAGTCTTTGAATGATATATCTCTAGCGTAAACGTTAAGAACGCTTTAGTCTCGTATTGCGAACTTCTTGTCTCTCTGCCTGCTGAGTTGCGACTGTGGCAAACGTCCGAGATCAGACGTTTATATGCACCGCGGTCTTTGGCTTCGAACGTTCGAGATGAGTCTAGGCTGAAGTCACGATATCCGTTGGGGAATTTTACTTTACCTGAGAATTAACATTATTTTCTATGTTAATTTATCAATTTTATCATCCATTTCATTTGAAGTAATTTGGAACGAAATTGAAATATAATTTAAGGAATCATCATTCGATTTGTTTTTTATCAAAATTGGAATATTTCCAAATATGGTCAATACGAAATGGATAAACTTATTAACTCGATTAAATATCTTTTCAATTTTGCTAATAAAAGGATATATATTTTACTTGCATTAGCGTAAGTTAACAATTAATAAATTTAAGAACGAAAACAGGAAAATGGATATATCAATATTAAGCTATTTCTATCTGGCTCTGCTTGGCAACTGAACTTACGTCAACTCGGGGAAGATTCCGGAGAGAGAGAGAGAGAGAGAGAGAGAGAGAGAGAGAGAGAGAGAGAGAGAGAGCTTCCCCTAGAGCATTGGTTCCCAACCTGGGGGTAAATTACCCCCTGGGGGTAATTTAGCAATTTTTCGGGGGTAATGGAGGGGTGACAGAAAAATGTTAAGAATTCTGATAATCAAGTAAGCATTGGTATTAGGATTAATGTTAACTTAGTCTTAGTATTTTAAGTTGTAAAGTAAACCTATTATAAGTAAGTAACAAAGCTAAACCCAATAACAATAAATATCAAAAACTAATATACAGTATTAGAAAAGAAAAAATATATAGCTAAGTGTGTGGTAACCGAAAAGTATTTTCACAAGTATGCTTCAGGACACAAGTCACTCAGTAACCCCGATGACTCATCGACGAGTCCAGTACGCGTCACTCACTGCCCGAGTCTGCCTCTATTTCACACTGCCAGTTTCTCTGTGAGCATCAGCCGAGGTGGACATGAGCAGGTATGTATGTGTACTGCCCTGTGCAGTTTATACTTAGTATTTACCCACTGTTACTGTGATTTTGTGTTATTAATTTTGTATAATATAATGTATGCGTGGTTCTTAGGTTTTCAATGGTTTTGCTAGCATTAGCGGAGTATGCGAGGCTG
>NC_090739.1:39188217-39195717 GCF_036898095.1 Palaemon carinicauda | reverse complement strand
AAATGTGTATAGTGGAGTTGGAATTGTCTTGTATCTCTATTGATGACACATTGGTAGAGTGTACTGCTTGGTTATTTCGAACTGAAGACATACAGTAGGTTCAAGTACTTTCCCAACCAAAAATATCATCATGAAAGAACTTTCATTAGATATATATTTCCATATTTCGATATTAAATCTCATTTGTGATTGATATTTACTTTTTATACATATATATATGTGTATATATATATATATATATATATATATATATATATATATATATATATATATATATATATATACATACATACATATAAATATATTAATAGATATACATATACGTTTATATATATATATATATATATATATATATATATATATATATATATATATATGTATATATATATATATATATATATATATATATATGTATATATATATATATATATATATTCATATATATATATGTGTGTGTGTGTGTGTGTGTGTGTGTGCTCGTGCATACAGAAGAGTAATAAGAGGATGCATGTAAGGGAAGACAGGGAAAGAGGGCCAAACTTTTCGGGTAAAAGAAAACAGAATTTGATAAAAGCCTTCAAGTGTTAAGTGCTCTGTGAATATAATTTGAGGTTTCCAACGACAAGTCTGACTCTAAAGTTAAAAAAGGGGTTGGAAGGGCGAATAGCCTTATTGTCCCAGGGAATGGTTTCTATGAATGGGAGAGGCAGCCTGTTGCCTGGAGAGAAAATGCTCTATTGTGTACAAAATCCTGATTTTGTTACTGTATCTGGGAATCCTAATTTGCTTTTAAGCATTTATATATGTGGAATTTGTAGCACTACTTTTTCTTATGATGGAGACTAACACCAGAGAGAGAGAGAGAGAGAGAGAGAGAGAGAGAGAGAGAGAGAGAGAGAGAGAATAAGTGAGTGAGGGAGTGAGCGCGTGAATTGTGAGGGGACAGAGGACGCCATGTACCGATTTGGCTACGATATTGGAATGTCATGTCCGGGGTGAAAAAGGGGAGCCAGCACCAATTACACACTCCATTGGTGTGAGGGGGAAAGAGGGGTATGGGAGAGGTTGAGGAGAGGAAGGAGAAGAAGGGAGATAAGGGACCTCTGGGCAAGAATAAAAAGAGAACAAACGAGTGAAGGGGAAGAAGGAAAAAGGTGGTTTAAAAGATCGCGCAAGATGAGGGGAAAACCGTAAAAGGGAATGCAGCCTTGCACAGGGGAAGCTCCACGCTATTGCTGTCATGATTCCTTGTTAATTATTTGATTAATTTTCCTCAAAAGCACCATTGTACGAACCATGCTAAAAATAGATTTTTAAGACTTTAATGTTTGCCAAATATTTTCGATAGATTTTAGAGTATTTGCCATAAATACTGATTTATGAAATACAATTATAATTTATTTCTTAAGCTGCTTATCTTTATATCCCGTTACATACACAGATACAGGAGCACATACAAATAATCATGCACACGGTCATGTATAATATATATATATATACATATATATATATATATATATATATATATATATATATATATATGTATATATATAGTTCTTACTCCAATCCAGTCTTGTCACTTTTCCTTTCATGGCTATGATACATACACACAAACAAACAAGCAAAGACACACACATACACACACACACACATATATATATATATATATATATATATATATATATATATATATATATATATATATATATATGTATATATACATATATATATATATATATATATATATATATATATATGCATATATATATGTATATATACATACATATACATATATATATATATATATATATATATATATATGCGTGTGTGTGTGGTATACAGTATATTGTGTGTGTGTATGTGTGTGTCTTTGCTTGTTTGTTTGTGTGTATGTATCATAGCCATGAAAGGAAAAGTGACAAGACTGGATTGGAGTAAGAACTTTTGTCTTGTTGGTGACCAAGTGGCATCATCAGACACACACTCATTTCGAGTGTTCACCAAGAAGACGAAAGTACTAAGCTCAGTCAAGTCTTTTCAATTTTTTTTCGTGCCTATAATACTGTTTTATGCATACCACGAGTCAGCTGTCGTAATTTATTCACACACACACACAAACTCACACACACACAAACACACACACACACACTACTGTTACTGTTCTTAAAATATTTTATTTTTCCTCCTTTCCTTTCCTCACGGAGCTATTTTCCCTGTTCGAGCCCCTGGGCTTATAACATCCTGCTTTTCCAACTAGGGTTGTAGTTCAGCAGGTAATGATGATGATGATGATGATGATGATGATGATGATAATAATAATAATAATAATAATAGTAATAATAATAACAATAATTTTAATAATAATAATAATAATAATAATATATATATATCTATCTATCTATCTATCTATCTATCTATCTATCTATCTATCTATCTATATATATATATATATATATATATATATATATATATATATATATATATATATATATATATATATATATATACCCTGAAATTACCTAAGAAGCGATTCTCTTCAAGAGTTTTGGAAACATTGTCTACGACTCTTACCACAGTTGATTGATTGCCATGGATACAATTTGCTCGTCACATAAACAGAAGTTCTAACAGAACAAACCTATAAATAATTTTAGTAGAGAGAGATGTTTCCATGTAAGGATTAAAAAAAATGAATCATGTACATCTTTTTAAATGATGAAATAAATATGAGATTATTACAAACATGTATATAGTATGTCATCTCCTCACTTATATTTTGCGATTCACCTCTAATTTGCACGCACAAATTGTGGTATTGTCTGTTGGTTATAGATCATATCCTCTAGTCAATCAAACACTTAAAATTCTTCATCACAAAAGATCCATATTCTATTCGTTTGACCAACCAGTTACCGCCCATTTTCTCACCATGACCAAACCACCTCCATACACTTTCCTCTTTCGTTTTATTTGCTTCATTTTTACTTAGGGATATCGAAATATCTCAAGCTCTCGTCTTTTCAACAGTTCTCTTTTCAACAGTTCTTACTGCATAAACACCAGAAATAAAATCCAATTTAACAATGTGAAATTTTTACTTTTAATGACATCCAGCAACATTAAGTTATTTCCAATAAAGAAGAACTGGTTCAGCTATCCCTTCTAGATGTCAGTGTTTGAATCTGCAGTCACCCCTCTGTTCCACAGATCGATCTAGATTCAGCCATGGCCTACACCTTAATATTTTATGAATCTGCAGACACTGTTATGCTTCCACTACATTACATATTCGCTGTTTTTATTTTCCCTTATATGCCCATTCTTACAAAGATTTACGTTACTCCTCTTCTTACAGTATTTGTATTGCGCTCTCTCTCTCTCTCTCTCTCTCTCTCTCTCTCTCTCTCTCTCTCTCTCTCTCTCTCTCTCTCTCTCTCTCTCTCTCTCTCTCTCTCTCTCTCTCTCTCTCTCTCTCTCATATATATATATATATATATATATATATATATATATATATATATGTATATATACATATATATACATATATATATATATATATATATATATACATATATATATATATACATATATATATATATATATATATATATATATATATATATATATATATCTGGGATGAAGGTGGAAACCATAAATATCAGCAAGAATTTTTTCAGAGGTTAATGGGGCAAACCAACACTAAGATATATGAAGCAAAACAATAAATAAAGCATCAAATAAAAAGAAAAAAATCACTAAATAATCATCAAAAGATTTTGATGAGACGTAGGACGGCATAAAGAACCTCTAATGCTACATATGAATTCGTAATGATTGGGTGCGCATCTTTCAGCGTGCAAATGTATCTTGTTTGAAAGGGCATTAAAGGCTCAATGCTTTCCTTTAATTAGCTCTGCTGCCCGGCTACAGCACATTTAACTTTATCATACTATATCATACATTAAACGACATATCAAACTTGAACGGAGAGCCAATTCTTTTGCATAAGCTTCTAACAGTATTCGTAAAGTAAATTAATCTGGTCTATCTTTCATCTTTTCCTATTTTCATTTCCACCCATCTATCTTTACTTCCTAATACACCACAACGATTGCTTCTCCAGTTTTCCATTCCACTTATCCTTTCTCAGAGTAAGTTATGATGGCATCTAAATACAACCGTACATCGTTCTCTATCACACTCCATTTATTTCTCATGATAGCAATATGTAGAATAACTTGTTATAACTGCTAAATCAGTTGAATTGTTGGATAAAATGTACCTTAATCCTCATCTGCTTACCATTCCCCGCATCAGCGTTCAATTACCTCATTGTGTATGGCGCATAATATTTTTCATAATTTTGAAAATATTTTGGACTAAAAATTTATCCCAAACTACTCGTCTGCCACTCACTATTAAATATATTCTTTGTTTTAACAGTTGTCTTTTATATCGTAACGTTTGATACTACAAAATATTATATAAGTCTTTATTTCGGCTGTGACTTGATATATCTTTCTAACCAAACAGATGAATCTGTGAAGATCCAGCCATTCAAGCTTGGTGCCAACGCTAATCATTTAAGCACGTTGACTTAAGTCTCGTTTATAGTTTATCTCCTATACATATACTTGACAAACTATTCTACAGTTGTACAGTCGCTTTACAGTCTGTTGTGTATTTTCTATTTCTTTTCTGCAATTGGATGCATCCCCTATTGCAGCTCCTGGGCTCGTATGTCCTTTTTTCAACTATTGTTGCAGCTTGGCTTGCAATGGTATAAATTATCAGTTATTCGTTATTGACAATGGCTGATACGTATTTCTAGCAAATAAGAATGTCTTTCAATCGCTCTTATTAACGGAATGAGGATTCACAAAAACATTCCGTTTCATAAATGGAGTTACGAATCGGTTTGAAAGATATGAGCAGAATAGACTAGCACCTGTGCTGAGGGGGTTTAGAATATGCCTATTGCAATACCTACTAGAGATTAAAGAGCACAGGCTATGAAAACTCTGGAGGTGATAGACCAGATTCTGATGTAAGAAATTAACCAAAACATTATTTCTTCAATATGTTATTTCAGGTTTGCTATTCTACTGTATATGCAATTACCATCAAAAAAACTTATATGATAATCTTTCATCGCGTATAAATTAATACTTGTCTCTCTACCTATTTTCTTTTTCTGAAATTTTTCTACTGTTATCAAAATATATAACTGATTATGCTATATGAAATGATAATGGCTTGCAGTTAAATTCATATAAATAATTTTCTAAATTCATAAAAATAATTTGCTAAATTCATATAAATAATTTTCTAAATTAAAAAAAAAATAATTTTCTAAATTCATATAAATAATTTGCTATCGTCGATAACTGCAAAAGTGTGAAATTGAAAATATATATCTAGCCCCTGCCATGGACACCTTAGATAGATAGATAAAATAGAATAAAAAAAAAATGGACATATTGTATTCGGGATAAACTGGCACCATTCTTTTTTATATTTGCGTATGCATGGATGCTTGCGTGTAGTGTGTTTGTGCGCGAGTGTATGGACGTGTATTGCTCCTGTTCTGAAAATGTTCATGTATGTGAGACTGCACATATTCGGAGACATGTGTCATGATGTTATTTCTCTATCCATACAAGAATATTTTCCTGTAATAGCTTATAAAGCCATATATATATATATATATATATATATATATATATATATATATACATGGATATTTATATGTATATATATATGTGTATATATACATACATATATATATACATATATATATATATATATACATGCATATATACAATACAAGAATACTTTCCTGTAATAGCTTATAAAGCCATATATATAAATATACATACATACATATATATATATATATATATATATATATATATATATATATATATATACATGTATATATATATATATATAAATATATATATATATATATATATATATATATATATATATATATATATATATACATACATACAGTATATATATGGATATATATAAACACATAGTTATATATACTACTGTATATATATATGCATACATATATATACATATATATGTATATATACTTATATATACCATATATATATATATATATATATATATATATGTATATATATATATATATATATATATATATTTATATATATATACATACATATTCATATATATATATATATATATATATATATATATATATATATGTGTGTGTGTGTGTGTGTGTGTGTGTGTGTGTGCCTTTGTAAGCTATTACAGGAAAGCATTTTTGTATGGATAGAGAAATAACATCATGGCATAAGTTATATATATATATATACTGTATATTCATATATATATATATATATATATATATATATATATATATATATATATATATATATATATATATATATATACCTTTTCTGAGTGGGGATACGTTAACGTGGTGAAAGAATTTGTGTATCGTCTTGATCAGAAAAGCTGTACTAGTCATGGCCACCTATACTAGGTTGGCTTGCTGTGGCCGATCAGACTAAAATCTCCCACCATCACCAATCCGCAATGATCAATGTTGTGATGAAAATTGGTCAAACCCCAGACATAAATAAGGACATGCCTGAGTCCTTTATCCTGTAGTGGACTAGTTATGGTTGCATTTAATGTTGTTGTATATATATTTGTACATATACAAATATGTACATGTGTGTATGCATGTTTTTTTCGTGGACGTCACAGTCGAAATCCAAAACCGAATAATAGATTTTATCTCATCTGGTTCACTTCGTCGAAGCCTTTTATATTTAATCGTATATCGACACCAGGTGGGACTTCAGCTATTTGTTACTTGGAATATATTGTATGGATTCACTAAATGGGGTTAAGCTGGAACTTTGCAAGTACAGCTATATGCTGTTTTATAAAAGCGATATTTTACACCTATCCATAATAAAATCTACTAACGATTGCCAATTTTCGACATCCTCTTCACATTTCTGAGGAAAGAAAATTGACTTATAAAAATAGATTAGCTGTTCAAGTTGCAATAGCTAAGAATTACTTATAATGCAAATTCATAGTTAATGTGTCCATAGAAGTTCTAATATACTAGTTTACTTTGAAATACTCGTAAATGATATGCTTATTACAATACTTACAAAACTCAATCAGTTTAAAAGCGTAAACATTACAAATATCAGTTCCTTTTTAATAAGTTACTTTGCAATGTCATCTAAAGTTACTCTGTTCCATATATTTAGTGAATTCTTTGTAAATAAAAGATAAATACGATAATCTCAACTAAAGACATCTATAATAGCGCTTAAGCGTAATAAAAACATATTTAGTATTGGAAGGTATCATCCCAAATAACTAGTAATAATCTCAAAATGGATTCACTTCGTCGAACTTCGCAGAACAACTTGGAAATTTTTGGTCGCTACTAATAATTGTATTTTTGTATGAAGGAAATTAAGCACTAGAAAATCT
>NC_090739.1:39180717-39185717 GCF_036898095.1 Palaemon carinicauda | reverse complement strand
GAACCCTATCCACAAGACAGTGAAAGACCATGGTACGGAGGCTATGGCACTATCCAAGAGAAAAGAACAATAGTTTGATTTTGGAGTGTCTTCTCTACATAGAAGAGTTGCTTCCTATGGCTAAAGAGTCTCTTCTACCCTTGCCAAGAGGAAAGTAGCCACTGAACAATTACATTGCATAGTTAACCCGTTGAGCAAAGAAGAATTGTTGTGTAATATTAATATTGCTAGATGTATGAGGACAAAGGAGAATGCGTAAAGAATTGGCCAGACTATTATGTGTACAGTATGTGTAGGCAAAGGAGAATGAGCCGTAACCAGAGAGATGTATTCAAATTAGTACTGTCTGGCCACCCAAAGGACCCAAAAACTCTCTAGCGGTTGTATCTCAACGGGTGGCTGGTCTCATTAAAGTAAATAGCTTTTAATACATTTCACACACCTTGGCTACTCTTAGCTTTCTTTGTTATCCCCACTGCAATGATGAGGAAAGACAAGAAACCAAGACTTGCATATGATTTTCTGAAAAGGGTTACTCTTAGTATTCAAGTTATTCATAATTATCTTTGTTAAACAAAGACAAAAAATGGTGTCACATACCAATACTCCAAACTTGCCTTCGAATATATTGTAACTATGCAAATCGCATGAACCTTGACCTTGACGTGTTTCGCCACCGAACACATATAACATCACCAAAGGAGTATACTCCCAGGAGTATAGTTTCCCCTTGATATTGTGTGTGATATTTCCATTAGCATTTTACTCGTATCATTCCATCTGATTGCTCATCTTGCAAACCCGAGTTCACGCCAATACCCTCTTCTCTCTATGGTTTATTATTCAGGTGTTGCTTCACTGGCAATAATACAATATTCATATACTTTGTCCCGGATCACTTATTCACAACATTAGGATTGTGAAGCTGGTTTATCTGAGCCAGCGCTCAGAGCTTTAATGGAAAATGTCATTCAATATTCGGGACTTGAAATTACACTTTTTTTCACGATAGAAAGGATTTTGAACTTACTGGATGACTAAAAAACAAAAGAACTGAAGAATGTATTTGGCATAGTCGAGTTCGACTTCGAATGGCAGTGGAATTGCATAACTATAATCAATACCATAAATTCTTTACAGTCAAATGTCCAGAATGATGATCAGAAGTCTATTAAAAGTTTTAAGATATTTAAATCCCATTAACCCTGTGAGATTAAAAGGTAAAGATGAAAAAACGATGTCACCTTAACAGAAACGTCGCTGTTGGTTTAAAAAATTCAAGCCTTTTCGGAAAAAATATTCAATTATTTTTATACAGAATTTTATTAAAGGAATACTGGTGCTAGTTCCTCACTTACACTCATAAAAATCCGCTACATTTTATACTCATCTATTGATCTAACTAATACTCGCCTTCAGTAACTACATAGCCACCTCTTCTTTCGGAAACCCTAGGGGTACACTTCCTGTTAATTTTTAAACGTTACACAGGTCATCATAACTCTAACTATAAATGGTCTATGAATACCTACTTCCCCGCCTACGTATCATTTATCGACTACAATTTCAAACAACAGCACATTATCCGATGTCTCAAAAGTAGCTAATCATTCATATACCAGCCGTTTTCTACAAATAACTACACCAAGTATATATGGTATAACCCTTAGTTTCCTTATTTGTGTGATTCAGACCACTTCTTCCCATAGCCAATATTCTGCAAAGTTATCAGGGGTATTGAGTGCCACCTCTGAATGGACATTAAAATGTATTACGGTTAGGTTGCTCATCAAAAAGCCTCGTTCCCCAAGTTATATTCTCGGAGTTTCCCATAGTTGCTTGCTGCCTGGAAGGTGTTTGTTCAACGCTGACTAATTTCGTCAACGCCTGTGAGTATACGAGATACTTTCAATGTCTCTCTGGTAGCTATATTAAAGACGAGACATTTCCCCATCTAAGTCATAATTGCACAGTTTAAGAAAGCTCCGCTGATGAGAAGAGGTGTTTAGTGAAAAAATTATATTTGTGTGTATGCATGTGTGTGATTGCGTGAATTAAAAGCTTAGTCACGCTAAATTTCATTGCTAGCCCAATTTAAGCAAACACCCAAAATTGTTATATCAACTGCTTGGGATGGATAATTCCCCCTTCGTGGCAAAAACATTTGTGATGTCAATCTCTTAGCTAAGGATTGCCCCAGTACTTACACTAGCAATATATGACTATATAGGTCGCACATGCATTTTTTTTAAGTTCTTCTAACAGCTAAGTAATTCGGTTAATTGATGCATTATTCATGAGTGTTGTATACATTCATATTGGTATGTCTCTTTGTGTAAGTTCACTCGGATAACAAATCTAAATTAGTAATATTTGGCGTTGTCAAAGGAATTGATATTATGGCTATTACCATTGCTATTCGTGATTCTTAATTCTACGATGGCATTCTAGAATTGGAAAAAAATAGGCAAAATAAAGCTGTGTGAAATGTTAGTTAATAATATCATTCTTATATCATAAGGGAAGAACTGATTAGCCTATGGTGGTTCATATGCGTACAGTTTCTGAATGCATTTCGGTAGAAATAAGAAATCTATTCCTACATATCCAGTTCGACGAACAATCTATGGTTATCATTTAAGAAAAGCACCCTTGTTGACTAACAAAAACATCGTGATGATTTTATTATACATAGCATATATTATATAACAAACGCCACAAGTTTCATATCAGAGTCAAAGAAGAACAGATTTAGAACACATTCCTTCAAAATTCATTGTTACAACAATGGTATATGAACATATTAATTGACCCTGGCGGTTTGTAGCTAAGGAGGAGAAGGGCATGGAACCGGCAACGTGCACTCAAAATACAGTAAACATCAGAAGGAAAAATTATACTTAGAGACAACCATATATGAGAACGGGACTATAGCTAATACCTAGTACTGTAGTGAGAAAGGTGGCCCCTGTGTGGATAGCAAAAAGTCTAACAGTGGATTATGTTGCCCTTGGACTATTATTGTTTCGGGAAAATCTAATGCATTCATTTCTCTTATTATATTGGGATAATTATACATTGTATCATCGTTAACCTTAATTTTCCTATCTATTTTTCCTTCACTTAAGAACATTATACTCTGAAAGATTGCTGTGCAAGTTAATGGCTTCTTAGAATTCCTTTGGTTAATATTTGCTAGAATAGAACAATAATAATAAGAACAATTATTATTATTATTATTATTATTATTATTATTATTATTATTATTATTATTATTATTATTATTATTATTATTATCATTATTATTATTATCTATAAAGATGGTGCTCTAACATATTCCAGCCAAAAGCATTCTTTACCATAGACTTTCATCCTAAACTTATTTTCCTTTGTGTCTGAACCTCGCTATGCTCTATTCTTTGACCCCACTCTTCTTCCGTTTCCTATCATTTTCTTGTTACCATGGAAACAATACTGGATAGGGACAATAGGTTTTCCTCTTCCTTGAATTCAGTTCTTAATGATATTCCATACTCAAAATCTATTAGTGAATATTGTACAAAGGAGTAATGGAAAGGTGCATCAATGAACTTGTTAGTTAAATATGCCCAATTGGTGCAAGTTCACAAAACGATATGATTTTGGTATAAATACCGGAGGAAAATAGCCGATTAATAGTAGCTTTAATTTTTAGAGCTAGAAAATAAATTTTTACTATTTTTTTTTCCATCTGTATACGTTTTCTATCTAGTACCAGCCACCCGTTGAGATACTACAGTTAAAGTCATTGGGTCCTTTGACTGGCAAGACGGTACTATATTGGATGCTTCTCTCTGGTTACGGCTCAATTCACTTTGCCTACACATACATCGAATAGTCTGGCTTATTCTTTACATATTCTCCTCTGACCTCATACACCTGGCAACACGGAGATTACTAAACAGTACTTTGCTCAAGGGATTAACTATTGCTCTGTAATTGTTCATATGCCACTTTCCTCTTGGTAAGGGTAAAAGAGACTCTTTAGCTATGATAAGCAACTCTTCTAAGAGAAGGATACTCCAAAATAAAACCATTGTTCTCTAGTCTTTGGTAGTGCCATAGCCTCTGTACCATAGTTTTCCACTGTCTTGGGTTAAAGATCTCTTGCTTGAGAGTACACTCGGGCACAGTATTCTATCTTTTTTATCTTCCTCTTGTTATTTTGAAGTTTTTATTAACTTGCTATTTTCAAGGTTTTATAGTTGATATATAAAAGATTTATTTCAATGTTATTATTGTTCATAAACTTCTGTTGTAGTTTTTCCCTATTTCCTTTCCTCACTGGGCTATTTTCTCTGTTGGAACCCTTGGGATAATAGCATCCTGCTTTTCTAACGAGGGTTGTAGCTTAGCAAATAATAATAATGATAATAATAATAATAATAATAATAATAATAATAATAATAATAATAATAATAATAATAATAATAATAATAATAATAATAAGGTAAAATCCTTATATCTTATTTTGGACCCAGCATAAACTTCAACAAGAAAATATCATTGTAGGATAGAAATATAAATGAAATCCAGTATCGGAAAGGTGATAGTTTGAAAACTCTAATCCCTTTCCAATTCTAATTATGAAAATATGAAGACGTTTCCCCGCATTTTGCACTATTGTTTTACACCAAGTGCAATTTCACTTATTCTGAAAACTCTTCTTCAGCCGCTCTCGTATGAAGTGGATTGAAAATAAATACAGAGCCATTACAGCTCGTACACTATGTAACCAATGCAATTTTTACACATTTATTCTTACAATACTTTCGAGATTTTTCTGGTTGGGCGCTTCAGTTTTCGTAAAATATTTGAAGGCTACAAACTTGATGGTTAACTGTTTTTATTCTCTTTCTTAAATCGTCTTTAATCATAGTTTTGTTTCGCTCTTTCACTGACAAGTCTTTCTCGCTCTGAAGAGAATATGAATGCTGACGACTTTTTTTCGTGTCTGAATC
>NC_090739.1:39165717-39175717 GCF_036898095.1 Palaemon carinicauda | reverse complement strand
CAAGTCGTCATTTCCCATAACGATTGCAGAAAAATATAATTAGATCACATCAAGAAAAAACAACTTTTCATTAGGTGGCTATAACAAAGATTAATCAATCGTATCAGAAAGTCTTATGCTGAAAGATATCTTCATATGATGAAAGAGATTCTCAATATTAAAAGCGAGAGGTGAAGGTCACTTTTCATAGGTCTGTCACTCCCTCATTAGTGTTTTATATTTCCTTTTGAATAAGTGAGTCATCCGTTGGTTTTGTGTAATGGTATAGATAAAAAAAAAAAATTAATCAAATTCAGGTCATCAGATATACAGAAAACTTATTATTACCGGAATTTTCAGTATCATAACACCATATTACGTTTCCATCCCTAGGGTGATGGGAATCACATTGGAACTAACCCTAAAGATTATTAGATATTAAATAATTTAAAACAACATAAAACTTCATGGTATAAATTAAACAAAGTATTACACGGTGTTTTGAAAAATCCATTCCCATTTTCTATTTTATTATTCGTTTAAGGATAGTCTCTTTTTGTCTAATCCCCCCTATATAATAAAGAGCAAGTGTCTGGTTATATATATATATATATATATATATATATATATAAAAATATAAATATATATATACATATATTTATATATATACACACACATATATATATATATATATATATAGAAATATATATATATACATATATTTATATATACACATATATATACTGTATATATATATATATATATATAGATAGATAGATAGATAGATAGATAGATAGATAGATAGATAGGGGGAGAAGTAGTAGTCACACCCTGGCGAGAGGGATTGTAGTAAGTAAAGGGAGAGTGACTAGGATGGGTTGGATCTGTGTGTGTGTGTGTGTGTGTGTGTGTGTGTGCATATCTATCGAAATATGGAATCGTCATTTCTGACGGGTCGCGATCATTATGGGCATAGGCTACCATGAAAGTCACCCTTTCTTTGTTAGGGCTTTCAACAGTCCCATTATATCAAAAATACAATAGAAGCATATCAATTTGTAACCTAATCGATTCCTTTCAGCCATCTTAAACCATTTAACTGCCTTAATCTATAATGATGAATTCATCTAAAACATTATACCAACAAATTAGGGGAAATTTATTTGTGTTTAAAATTGTTGCAGAATATGATAAAATTTCTTGTCGAAAACAGAATCTCTCATACAGATTGAGGCTTGGAATAGTAGAAAATGCAAAATAATTAGGTTAATGATTTCTCCAATTATTTTATCAACACCATCATCAGAAACCTAATCTTTTGAACAAATTTAGAGGTTTCAGAATCACTTACTGGTGTTTTTTTTTTTTTTTTTTTTTTTTTTTTTTTTAGTTATTCTTATTTTACGAAATAAAATAATAGACATTTAGCAGAATAGCCACGATCAAGTGCAGCCACCTCACTGGTCTTTAAGAAATAACCATCTACAGTTCTTATATATTTAATTCTTCAAGTGAAAGGTGTTTCTTATTCTCCTTTACTGATGAGCACTATGTTCTATTTACACCTTACTACGGAGAGAAATTGTGAAGCATATTTTCATGCAACTTGACCTTTTTAGCACTACGGTATTGACGAACGCTGAATAACTGCCCAAACAGGTTGGGTCTGGCTAATGTTACTTCATGGGGCTTAAGAAATCTCAAAGAAGCTGTGGTCTGACAGTTTTAATTCATCTCATAGTTTTTTAAACGTCGATCGTGATCTGACATCCGTATTAAATTCCAGGAATGTAACTGAGGTTATTTAAATACCGCGACAGGAAAGTTTCATGAAAATCTGATACATTTTTTAAGTTTGCCAGTATATCGAACTGAAAGCATTACGAAAATATAGATATAGATATTACTGATTATATAAGAAGACTTTGCTTGACTTATGTGTATCAAAAAGTTTATGAAACGAACGTGAAGAAAATCTCGCAGAACACATAACTCCAATTATGGTCCTCCATCAAACTTTCAAGGAATTTTAATGTTTGGGAAAGAAATTACTGGTGTAAACAGGTTTTGTTCGCCTTTCTTCATATAAATTCACGACAAAAATACACGTTACTTATTATAAGTATGTATAGGCTAAATGGAAATGTGATAATATTCGGTAAAGAAATGTTTATGAATTTCTGTAATTCCTATTACAAAACGTTTACGGAAGATAATCGACCAGTTAATAATAAAAACAATACAAATGTGTTGATGCACTGAAGCATAACTTCATCACTCGGATAATTGGGATACCATAGATTTAACTAAAGTATGATTTAGCGAAAACCATCGGGAGACAGTTCCTTTACTTTAAACCTTTACTATACTATAGGGACATTTCTATCACAACGATTGGCATGAATAGAATCTATGCTAACATCAATCCTTTATCTTCTTGCTATTCACTTGGTCATATATTAAAGGTAACCGCATTTAAGTTTTTCAGCAGGTAGTTAAAATGGCCAGTCTTTACTGGAATATTACGGAAACCAAAGCTAAATGTGACAATGAGCCCAACGGGCAGTTGGAAACAGTTAGTCCTGACACAACTAGCTCGAAGTAAGTGCACCCTGTCACACCCTTACTGCGCAGCGAGTTCCAAGTGTGCAGCCCTTCCCTCTGTTATCTCTCCCTACACTAGTAACGGTGCAATTCCTCAGAGCCAGGTGTGTTAAGAATTCATGTGTCCAGGTGTACATAACAGAGACTAATACCCCATTACTATATAATATCCATTACAACGTTGAAAGAATAAAAAATCCAAGGCCATTTATGTTCGGATCATATGAGATACGTTTATCTAAGTTTATCACAAAGCATTGGAAACTCCTTACCGTCTTTACCTTTAGTTTAATAACAAACAATCTAAAAAAATCTATATGATTTTAATTGACCGTCAAATTTAGAGATACTTATAAGAATAAATCTGTTATACAAAAAAGTACAAAAATTAATTCCTTATGTAAATATAAAATAAGTTACGTAAAAGTCTTTTCCCGGTTCGACAAACTTTTTATATTATTATTATTATCATTACTTGCTAAGCTACAACCTTAGTTGGAAAAGCAGGATGCTATAAGCCCAGGGACTCCAACAGAGAAAATAGCTCAGTGAGGAAAGGAAAAAAGGAAAAAATATTTTAAGAAGAGTAACAACATTAAAACAAATGTCTCAAATATAAACTATACAAACTTCAACAAAACAAGAGGAAGAGAAATAAGATAGAACAGTATGCTTGAGTCTACCCTCAAGCAAGAGAACTCTAACCCAAGACAGTGGAAAGCCATGGTACAGAGGCTATGGCACTACCCAAGACTAGAGAACAATGGTTTCATTTTGGAGTGTTCTCTTGGAAGAGATGCTTACCATAGCTAAAGAGTCTCTTCTACCCTTACCAAGAGGAAAGTGGACACTGAACAATTCTGTGCAGTAACCTCTTGAATAAAGAAGAATCGTGTGATAATCTGTGTTGTCAGATGTATGAGGACAGAGGAGAATATGTTGTGACAGGCCGAGAGAGGCTGTGACTCAGAAGGCAAGATGAAAGCAACTGAGTAACTTTATTACAGAACAACAGTTATATATACATCAAGTCCGGGCAAGAAGGTCATAAAATATAACAGGCTATTTCATGTCCATAGTTAACGGTAAGAAAAACAGACAGGTTGATACAGGTCGCTGTCAGTGCGAGAGGAGAGCGAAGATACAAAGGATAATATACACAAAAAAGAGAAATGTCGTTACTATGTACGATCGTGTGACACACGGTTGGTACAATGTAAAGAATAGTCCAGACTATTCAGTGTGTGTGTGTGTGTGTGTATGTGAGTAGGCAAAATGAAAAATGAACTGTAACCAGATAGAAGAATCCAATGTAGTACTGTCTGGCCAGTCAAAAGACCCCAAACTCTCTAGCGGTAGTATCTCAACCGGTGGCTGGTGCCCTGGCCAACCTACTAACTTTATGATAATCCCATTTCTTTTCGAGACAATGCATGCATAAATCATTGTTCAAACACCCACTTGTTAGAAAATAATCCAACTTTATAAAAGTCAATCAGTCTTATCAGGAAACACAATACGGGTCTACTCCTCTTACAGAAGAAGTTGAAGAAAAGTCTACTTGGCCATGAAGAAGAAACCGCAACCTCACCACCGGGTAGTCTACCTGAGCCTACCCAACTCCAGCCCCCGACTGGCCGCCCTAACAGTTATGTGGGAAGGTCATCGCACTCATGCTACCTTCTCCCGCGGTAAAACTTAATTAATGCTAACAGACAGATAAAAAATAATGTACGGAAAACATTGACATTACCTATTGTATATATCAATGTTCGTTAAACGGGGTTCTGCCTCAAGGGTGGAGACTTCCTATCTCGGGTTCATCCACAACTTGTGACAATGAACGATGTTATTGTTCCTCTTATCCATTCTGTTCTACTACCCAGGAGGGAGAAGATGTCTGCGAACAGCGAGGAGTGCACCAGTAAGTTTTCTTTATTCTGCTTGTTGCATCTTTCTTTAAGACTTTTATTTGGAAATCTATGGCGTAATGGAGTTTTCGTATTCAGCATTCCAGTCTCTTATTACAAACACGATTCTGGAAGTTGTTTAATGTGATATCATGAAGTGTTGGTTTCTTAGACATGGATCAGTTAGGTGCGGAAGAAAGAGTGAGGAGTTTCTTTCATGTCAGAAAACGTTGATTTACACTAACTAGCCGAAAATAATGAAGAAAACCCCTCGTCTTGAATAGAAGGTAAAGACGGCTCCCGAGAATACGTTTTTTATTTCTTCATTTAGCAGTCTCGATATTGAGTCGTTTAAAAGGCTAAATTATTTTACTTGTAAATTATCTTTTTTTTTTATATACGAAAGTATGAAGGTTGTCAAACAAGTATAGAAAAACGAGACTTGTAAATGAAGTGCTCCCTGGTTATTTCTCCCATGGGATGAGAGACCTATACATACCTATACATAAATAAAGTGGATAACTACCATTAAGAGAAAACATTGTATCAGGTACCTTGCAATAATAGTTTAAAGACGAAACTAAAACTAGAAGAGATCAATAATGATAAAGTTAATATTACATTTTACTCTTCTTAGAATGTACTTTAATTAGTTTAAGACCTCCCGTGCTTTAGTTGAAAAAAATATGAAATTCTTACTAACTGTACTAACAAAAGTTTGCATGAAATGCCAACGATTACCAAATCAAAGATAGGCATAATAGATGGTACGTTATTTGAGCGTCCTATTGAATGGTAGAAAACACCATTAACGGGAAGCTTATCAAAACTGATATCACGATTGTGATAATCGCTTGTGTCCTTTGTGACGAATAGGACGGTGATACAGTCATTGATAAGTGGTGGTAATTATAGATGTTAACAGGAGGCCTTTGATTTATTCTGGCTTGAAAATTTCCTATCTCTTTGATATTTGATCTCGCTTATCTCAATCAGTTCATTTAATTGATAGTCATATCGAATTATGTTTGATGATAAACGTATTGACTGTTTCTAGGCCATTCATTATGTTTACCATTATTCTTTTCCAAAGCAAGGACTTTTATAAAATAACCTTACCATTTCATTCCCGTTGTATTTGATAAACATTTCAGGAAGATTAAAACATCTATAAGTGAATTAAGATCGCTGTGTTTTATCTCATAAGTTTTTGTCTCTCGTTTCCATATTTTTGTGCTTCTGTGTGGTTGCTGCCTATAACATTTTCCACCGTAGGAATTTCCGTTATTTGGAGACTAGTCTTTACAAATAAAAGGCTGGATAAATTATCTTTGAAGGTAGTTCGGTACGGCAAGTCGTATAGAATTGATTAGTAAAACAGATAGGTAACTTCTCGGTACAAGAAAAAGCAACCAGAAATAGATTCTTAATTAACGAAGATACATTGTATAATCTGGTGAAAGATGATCGATCGGGGATGAGATAATCAATCTTGCTTCTGTGTATAACATATCTCCAGACATTCTGTAAAATGACGTGTACACTATATGCGTGTTTTCCTTGCAAACAAATTAGTTTTTAATTCAGTGAAGTAAGTATTTCTAATAATTAGCTTTATGTTCCTAGAATTTACCCTATCAATTTATTGCAGCCATTATGTTTAATTTTTCGGTTTATATTCGATAGTGTACTGGTTTTTCTTCAGTAAAGAATGAAATGTAATACAGCTTGGCCTTGACCTCTATGGTAGTCCAGGGTAAAGCAGATACTCAGCTAGAACAACAAAGTATATAATCAGAGTGGCAGGCATTATGTACGATATCATTATCACATATTGCTATCAGATACAAAAAATCAATGATAACGTTGAAAAACATTGATTTATGTCTTCAAGCTTTTATCCTGGTAATATTTTTCTTCTTTCTATTTATAAGTATACTTATAAAGTAAGCGTCTTCGTGATATTTAGCATCAAATGCGACTCTTAATCCATTAACTGGTACAGATACAGAACAATATGAATAAATTAGTCTTTCTTTTAACTCGCTGCAAACACATTTATTTCCGTTTTGTAATTCTTTAACCACCTTACAGTGACTGGGACATGCCACTGGGGCAAGGGAAAAGTGGCACTCGTGACAGGAGCTGCTCGAAGAGTAGGCAAGGCCATCACGAGTGCCCTTCACAAACATGGCTTCAATGTTGTCATCCATTGCAACACTTCTAGGAATGATGCTGACACGTTTGCTGACGAACTCAACAAGTAAGTTTAAACACAAACATTACCGTTTCATGCAATACTTATTTGCAAAAGATTAAAAAAAAAGGTTTCTTGATTGGTTTCTAGACACTTTGTTACGATACTCCGGCAGGATCAGATCAGATAGTGCCTTTGTCATCAACGGCGACCTTTCGAAAGATGTTGTGGATACCTGCAAGAGGTTGGTGTCCGAAGCAGTGGCTAAATGGGACCGCCTTGACCTTCTCGTTAACAACGCCTCTCTCTTCTTCCTCACTCCCATTAATTCAGCAACAGATAATCAGTGGAACCAACTTATGGACACAAACGTCAAAGCCCCTTACTTCCTCTCACAGGTAAGATAGTGAAGCTCTAGTATATGAAACATATATCTAAGTAGTACCAAAAAAACAAATAGTAATGTAGAAGAATTTCTCCAATTATTTCATATTATATTCCGAGTATTTCGGTGGAGCCTTATCCAAAAGTATTTTGAAATGGAGATGATAATAGATAATTTTGGCCATTACGATGGATGTAATTGGTGAATGTGATGGCAAAAATCTTGTATAAGTTGTTTACTTATCTTTATTCCCCTTGAATCAAATATAAATATAAAATTTTTGGTGTTTGATGTTAAGAGTGTACCATGATATTCTGCTAATTCTTTCATACGCGGTGGGATATTTTTGAAAAATTAGAAAAGCTACAGTAAACTTCTCTTTGATTTCAAAGAAAAAGATCCTTATAAAATGCTCGTAACTCAAAGCAACTGCAACACTGATAAAATTGTTTTAATGCTAAATTCTTTGCACTATGGTCTTAATTTTGCTTTGTTTACCTCAGAGTTACATAATAAATAAGAATAAATGACAACTCTTATATGATTGCTTCTTTAAAAGATAACGAGGCAGGATAAACCGAACTGGAAAGATTAAAATAATGCTGAAAAATCCATTGATATATATATATATATATATATATATATATATATATATATATATATATATATATATATATATATATATATATATGTGTGTGTGTGTATATATAGATATATATATATATATATATATATATATATATATATATATATATAATACATATATATATATATATATATATATATATATATATATATATATGTGTGTGTGTGTGTGTGTGTATATACATATCCAATACATATTTCATTTGTGTAATATAAGTCTTAACATTGTCGAAATTATATACTTTGATTTCGTTCTAGAGTCCCGTAGCAGGAATCTGATAAGTTATTTTAGTTCTATAAACTATAACGTATTCAAGGCTATTTTCCTTTATGCAAGGCTTCGAGACATTTCGTGATAGTGTTTCTAATGCCACAATGGTCCCTCAATATAATTTCCTTGAATATCTATTGGGGAAATGAATGCAAAATCTTCCTTCATTGGTGAAATTCAAACTCAAGCTTGTTAGATTAGAGTGAAGTTACAGGAATAGCCCTTCTACCAGGAAGGATATTCTACTTCAGCAAAGACATATATTCTGTATGTATGTGGGAGTATATATATATATATATATATATATATATATATATATATATATATATATATATATATATATATATATATATATATATATATATATATATATCGAATTTGGATACGTATCATTATAACAATCTTTTTCGTAAGCGAAAATATATTGAATCTATAAGTTACTTTCACCCAATATGTTTTCTTTGATAATCACAATAACCTGAAAACGTCTCGATTTCCTTAACTTTTTGGATACGGAACATGTTTGGGATCGGAATGGGACATTAATGAAAGAACTATAATTTCCATGTTGATGATACAGCCTACGTACAATAGTTAACGTGAGGTTGTCCTAACTGACTATACTGCGCAAAGCAAAGGTATTTATTGCACCTAAAATATCTATCTATCTATCGGTAATCGGATATATTTATAATGGATGTCAAATAGTTCATTTTCACCATTATAAAAGAAATTTCCTTTCAATCTTTTCAGTTTTGCTTTCTAAGCAGGTGTACTTGCAATTTGCTGGACTCATTTATCAGGTAACTACATGCATTTTTAGTAGACAAAATGAATAATTCACCTCTCAATCTCATCTTTTTTGGATGTGCTTACCTGTGCGTTTCTTAATTAAGAATGGGATATAGATATAGAAGTTCTCCCTTTCATGGTGGGATTCGAACCACTGCACTATATTTTGAGCGAATTTGTCATAGTACACTATGCTATAAAGAAGTATATAAAATCGGTTTCACCTCATGGATATTTCTTTTACAAAGCTCGACGATTATAAGGATCTATTTCTTAGTCTTGGAATCTATAGGTCATTACCACCAGATACTTGTATTTTATGAGACACAATGACCCGAAGTTTATATATCCATTGATATTGGCTTCCAAAGCAGGCTCCATAAAGATACTTTTAAATTGGCAATGATGGATCTACTTTAGTTCCACTAAAAATCCTGATTTTAACAGATTTATGTATGTATTACCTTAAGATGTTAATGCACGTCGATTTGAAGCCCTTGGTGAAAAAATTAGATTATTTATTTGATATTTTTTCTAAATCACGTCATGCAACAGTAACTCATTGTGGATGAAAATTGCATACATTTTATGAAAATGGCCGTGGAATCTCTATAGTGTATGCAGTACTGTATATCTCACCTCCAAACAACTCCAGTAAAATGTCTCTGAATTCGTCACATAGTAAGAGAGAACAATATAAAAACTTTAAATAATTCTTCTTAAGTAATACAGAATCCTTGCTGTAAGTAACGTACGTAATAAAGGGTTTGGTTCTTTTCCAAAACAACAATCAGTAAAAGTAATTATCTAAAACGAGTTGGTGTCGTGAAGGTAGGAACGACTGACCAAGGAATAGGTAGGAATCATAAAAGGATTTTATGTGCTAAAAAGGACCATATAATTTTAAACCAAATATAAGAAAAACTATAAATCGAAGAAACTTCATACATAATCCAGACATGCACACACGTATCACTGTCTTCCTAAGAAAATAATCTTTAATTGATGAAGAGTCTGTTAAATCAATGTTTTTGATGTAGTATTACTGTATGGTATCTTTAGGCAGCTGCACCTCACCTTCGCAAGACAAAAGGAAATATAATCAACTTAGGAGACATCATTGGAGAGCAGGCTTCGCCTCCCCTCACCATCTATGGCATCAGCAAAGCAGCTCTCATCATGGCCTCCAAGAACCTAGCCATCGAACTTGGACCTGA
>NC_090739.1:39155717-39163217 GCF_036898095.1 Palaemon carinicauda | reverse complement strand
GTGCTGTAATGTGGCCTGAAGTAGAAAAGGAACATCACGATGATACCTTCAGAAAGGTTTGTAACCTCTCATTATTATCATTTGATAGATTACTTGGATCATATTCGTGTTACCCATCTACTCAACTCTCTCTCTCTGGACCACTTAGGCTTAGTATTATCTTGAAGATCAAGTTTCACGGTGCAATAAACGCCATACTTTCCCGGGTATCACTGAATTTTATAGTTTATTATTTTACTGGAACAATGAGTTCATATTCACAGTTTGTGCGGTCTCGGAACATCTTTGGTTTATACATAATCCAAGATGGAATAATAAAATTAAGTCTTTGGAATGATTCTGAGCACGGTTGAACAAGTTTGAGCCTGGAATGTCCAATATGCGCCTAAATATATATATATATATATATATATATATATATATATATATATATATATATATATATATATATATACATATATATATATATATATACATATAAATATATATATACACTGTATATATATATATGTACTGTATATATATACATAATTTATTACAATAACTTCAGTTTGGAATAATAATTGGTGGAAAAAATTATATTCTGGAGAGCAATTAGAGTACAAATATAATTTGGTCGTAACACTACGCTTTCCGGTCATCAGAAATCCATCCAATAGACTATTGCCTTCACAAAATGTGTGATACCATTGTGCAATCGCCAAGTCGCTATATTATTATTATTATTATTATTATTATTATTAGTAGTAGTAGTAGTAGTAGTAGTAGTAGTAGTAGTAGTAGTAGTAGTAGTAGTAGTAGTAGTAGTAGTAGTAGCTAAGCCACAAATCTAGTTGGAAAATCAAGAGGCTATAAGCCCAAAGGCTCCAACAGGGAAAAATAGCCCAGTGAGCAAAGGAAATAAGTAAATCAATAAATGATATGAGAAGTAATGAACAATTAGAATAAAATATTTTAAAAACAGTAACAACATTAAAACAGATATTTCATATTCAAACTATAAAAAGACTTATGCCATCCTGTTCAACATAAAAACATTGGCTGCAAGTTTGAACTTTTGAAGTTCTACTGATTCAACTACCCAATTAGGAAAAAAAATCCAAAAATTGTTCATAGTTGAAATAAAACTTCTAGAATATGGTGTAGTATAGAGCTTCATGATGGAGAAGGCCTGACTATAAGAATTAACTTCATGCCTACAGTAGTATTAAGAACAGGATGGAACTGTCCGGGAAGATCGGAATGTAAAGGATGGTCAAAATTATGAAAAATTTTATGCAGCACTCATAATTAACAAATTGAACGACGGTGCCCGAGATTAATATCTATATCAGGAATAAGAAATTTAATAGACCGTAAGTTCCTGTCAGACAAATTAAGATGTGAATTAGCAGCTGACGACCAGGCAGGAGAACAATACACGAAACAAGGTAAAATGGAAGAATTAAAACACTTCAGAATAGATTGATCCCCGAAATTAATTCTATTAAAAGAGATGGCTTTTGTCATATTACTTGAAGTAATTGAAGTAATCCCTAAATGAATATTCATTGTCATGAAACCATGTATATTATTTTCTAGAGGGGGTGATTTTTCCCATACATCTTGTTTTCGTTGTTGTAGGGAGGGATGATGATGCTTTGATTCTCAAATCAAGACCCTTTTATGATACGATTCTGTGAATCTTGATTTTCTCGTTCATTACAAACAGCAAAAGCGCCTAAAAAAAGAATCAATAAAACCAAGTCAAACGAGCTCAAGGAGAATTAGGCCCCTACACTTGGCCCCCCTTAGTGAGAATGCAAAAGGGCAATCATGAAAAGCACCCATTTACGCTGACTCTGCGAAGTGCTTTGTTAGCCTTGTGATGCAACAAAAAAAATCGATAGAGCCAAATGGTTGTCTCTGCATAACATTTTGACAAACAACAGTTCAGTGTTTATGCCCCTTTTCCTATTTTAGTAAATCTGTACTATAAAAAGCACAATTATATGTTTGTCATGTACTTATTCTAATATAAATGCAACCCCTTTTCATCTTCAGAAGCCACAACGGTTAGGGAGTTTTTTTACAGTATTAGGTAAACATGACTCTAATCTTAATTATTCTATTTTTCAAAAGACTTAGTAGTATATTTGAAGGTCCAGATTAATATCCAAGGGCAAATGATTTACGACGGCCCTTATCCTTTCTAATTAAATTGTGAGATCAATAACAAACAGTTTCTAAATGATGTCCAGTTAATTTCCAGACCAATTGACGGCCAGTTGACCTTGAAATCAAATTGAAAAGAACCAAGTTTCACATTCCGAAATGGGCTTTCGTGGACCATGTGAAAAGAATTCCAAAATCATTCCTTACTTGCTAACTATTTCGTATTCTCTCTTATATTGCAACCATCAGGTACTGACCACTAATAAGAGTAATACAATTTGCTTCCAGGAATGGCTATCACGGACGCCACTTGCCAAAATAGGAACTGGAGAGGATGTAGCTGACGCGGCAGTTTATCTTGCGTCTCCAGCAGCTTCTTACGTCACAGGGACTGGCATCAATGTGTGTGGAGGGCGCTCCCTCAGGCTATGAACAATAGAACAAGTGGAACCAATGCCATATTTATAAAAGAATACTTTGACTACTGTACTCTAATCCATACTGAAATAGCATTTACCTAAACATGCAGAATTCTAATTCTGCATTCTAAGGTAAATAGATTAAAAGGAAAAACAACATGAGAAGAATACTGCTAAAATATTCGTTTCACTACCTCCTAAGAATTTTCATTTTCTTGGATACAGTTATTTGCAGATATAACTGTGTCTTCTTAATATTAATTGAGATAAGTGTTTCCACATTTAGTTACTTCAGCAAGTACTAAGAACTTGTCTTATCGTCAATGGAAATATTTTGTTTGCTTAAAGGGAAAACAGGGTGGACATTCTCTACATTACAGAATTATATACTAATCATGCATTTTGTACACAAAATACGTGTTTATGGCCAAGGGAAATACGATCAGAGCTAAATGACTTTTCTTTTAAGATTTGAGACGATAGCTTGGCGTGATAATCAGTATAGAAGAGCACGCGATCAATGACGTCAGTTGCGAGCAGCAGTTTATGAAATAAAGCTGCTATATATTTGTGTATATATATATATATATATATATATATATATATATATATATATATATATATATATACATTCTTACAAAGCTGGTCTTCATGAAAATAGAATATTTCATTCACCTATTTTATTTGTATATTTAAGAGATGTATAGCCAGCTCATAAGGTGAGTTCCACTCATGTAGGATTACGTAATGTATGTAAATTACATAAGACTTTCATCATTCATTTAATTGTATTTTCATTCAGTTTCGTAAACGTAAATTTACATCATTCTAAAGAATTAACTTTTTATTTCACTTAGTTTTGTTATGAAGTCCTATGTAATCTTGTAGGTATGCTGTTTGACACACACGAGGTATGAGCACGAGGGATTTCATCATTTTTTCCACATGGTTAAAAAGGACATGAAAATTCTAGACTAAGGTTTATACTTTTTTTATAATATTACAAGAGGAGGGGGGTGGGGATAGCCGAGCACGAATTGCCTCGCAAGCAACGTTAATACCCTTTCTTCAAATTCTTAAGTTGGCAACCTTACGCCGCTAGAGCCATGCCATCACGCCATGAGAATGATTTACTAGAAATTTCTAAATGAATTAAGGTAATATATACAGAACCTAGCAATTCATAAGCAGCAGAAGAGATCCAACCTACCCCTTTGAAAGAGCCACCATCCGTCAGCCTCTCTCCAGCTACAACATAACTCCTCTCAAACGAGAATAGTGATTTCTATCCAACGTATACCGTGTATAGGGTTGTTCAAACGTTGGTGATATTATTGTGTGTTAATTCAAGTGAAGTGTGTTAAATAAATAAATAAATAAATATATGTAAATATACATATATATATATATATATATATATATATATATATATATATATATATATATATATATGTAAATATATATATACATATATATGTATATATATATGAATATATGTATACTGTATATATGTATATATATATATATATATATATATATATATATATATATATATATATGTATATATATATATATATATATATATATATATATATATATATATATATATATATTTATGTATATATATATTATTATTATTATTATCATTATTGCTAGCCAAGCTACAACCCCAGTTGGAAAAGCAAGATGCTATAAGCCCAAGGGCTCCAATAGGGAAAAATAGCTCAGTGAGGAAAGGAAATAAGGAAATAAATAAATGATGAGAATAAATTAACAATAAATCATTCTAAAAACAGTAACAACGTCAAAACAGATATGATAGGTCCTATATAAACTATTACCAACGTCAAAAACAGATATGTTATATAAAAACTATAAAAAGACTTATGTCAGCCTGGACAACATGAAAACATTTGCTCCAACTTTGAACTTTTGAAGTTCTACTGATTCAACTACCCAATTAGGAAGATCATTCCACAAATTGGTAACAGCTGGAATATATATGTATATATACATATATGTATATATATATATATATATATATATATATATATATATATATATATATATATATATATATATATATATATATATAGATAGATAGATAGATAGATAAATATATATATATATATATATGTAAATATCACCCACGAAATGCATTTAATACCGAATTCTATCTTGGGAAATACATATCCACTTGGAATTCATTTTATGGTAACAGCTTCTGGCCGGGTGGTGATTCGAACCACCACCTGTACGGCTAGAAACTATGCTTGGCAGGGACCCTACCGACTCAGCTATCAAGAGAGACTTGATAGCTGAGTCGGTAGGGTCCCTGCCAAGCATAGTTTCTAGCCGTACAGGTGGTGGTTCGAATCACCACCCGGCCAGAAGCTGTTACCATAAAATGAATTCCAAGTGGATATGTATTTCCCAAGATAGAATTCGGTATTAAATGCATTTCGTGGGTGATATTTACATTAATTAAAATCACGTGTGCTTGTGATATATGTTCATATATATATATATATATATATACATATATAAATATATATATATACATATATATATATATATATATATATATATATATATATATATGTAGATAGATAGATATAGATATATATATATATATATATATATATATATATATATATATATATATATATATATATATATTTACATAAATATATACATACATATATATATATATATATATATATATATATATATATACGTTCGTGTAGTAATTTTTCACATTTACTCGTGGTTTTCATTTATTCACGTAAGCCATAAATACCTCTTAATATCAAAATCACTCTGAGACCCAAGGGTGAATTACCTCTATAAAAATAGCTTCTGGTCGGCCAAGGATTCGAATCCATACCAGGTCGGAACTGAAACACAACCAGAAACTATTTTCATAGATAAATATATATATATATATATATATATATATATATATATATATGTATATATATAAATATATATAAATATATTAATATATATATATACTTTTTTCAAAGTGAAATATATATACATATATATAATATATATATGTATATTTGTATATGTGTTATATATATATATATATATATATATATATATATATATATATATTGATATATATATATATATATATATATATATATATATATATATATATATATATATATACATATATATATATACTTTTTTCATAGTGAAATATATATACACACATATCTATATATATATATATATATATACATATATATATATATATATATATATATATATATATATATATATATATATATATATATATATATATATATATAATTATATAATACGGCTGGCAAGTTACATAACCTCCTGAGTTACAAACTTACTGTTTGTTTTTACATAAATCTGTTACACTTTAAAAAAATTAATACCGGAGATCTGAGAAAATTATACAACTCCCAGTTGGCAATATATAAAAACACGGAATATCTAAAGGTTTCTTAAGTACTCTCAAAGCAAACTGGGTAATCATTATTAAGAACTATTCAAAACAACCTCTTACTTTGATTCTGAAACAGGGATACAAGAGAGTTCTGTAAGAAGTACTGGTGAACGAAATAATACACACATCACAAAAATAAATATATTCTATAAAAAATTACACAACACTTTGAAAGAATTTACACCAAAAATAAATCACTCGAAATGTTAAATCTGAACAAAACCTTAGACTAAGACAAGAGAATATTACACTCTGAAAATTATATAATCACATGTTCCACTGAAAATTAAATTTTACACAAATATTTCATCTGATAATTAATGAAAATGGCTAACCTTTTTAGCTTGCACGAAGTTACCAACCAGACAGCAATACAAATACACTTCACTTTTTCCCATAAATCTCACAGGGCCAGTTAAAAATATTTATATAATACCTGAACGTACAATAACACAATAAATTTGAAATCACCTTTAAAGTTTCAGTAACCTTCTAACACACTACACACGATATATGTTGGGTATAAACTTATTCACTTTGGAGAGGACACAAACTCGAGGAACTTAAGAAAGAGATGTGGTTGACTCTTTCACTGGGACAGGCTGGTTCTCTTCTGCTGCTATGCATCCCTGGGGGCACATATATACTGACTTGATTATTCTAGATCCTTCTAGGCCAGGGGGTCTAGAAGCATGGGGGCTGAGCCTAGCGCCATAAGGTGCCAACAATAAGGTCTCAGACGCATACCATTTTTCGTGTTTTCCCCTAATTCATATAAGCCATAAATACCACATAATATCGGAATCACTCTAAGACCCAAGGGTGAATTAACTCTATGAAAATAGCTCCTGGCCGGCCAAGAATTCGAACCCGGACCGAGTCAGACCTAAAGGACAACCAGAAGCTATTTTCATAGAGTTAATTTCTCTTGGGTCTCGGACTCCGAGGCAGAGCGATTTCGAAATTGAGAGGTATTTATGGCTTATATGAATAAATGAAAAATACGAGTAAATGGGAAATATTATCATATACATACACATATATATATACATATATACATATATATATATATATATATATATATATATATATATATATATATAAAGTGTGATCGTGTATGTGTGAGTGTATATACTGAATATATAATACAAAGAGAGAGGACTATAATAGCCCATATATGTCTGGGCTTACAGTAGGCCTATAAGCTTTCTATGTATAACCCTACAGTATATCCTATGTAATGCACGAAACATACACGAATACTATTTTTAATAGCTGAATAAGTTAACCGGATAAAACGAATAAAGAACTAATCATAAAAGAAAAGAGTATTCGAAGATTAAGGATCAGAATTATTAAAGAAAGAATGACTTAAGATCAGCAAGATGTATTTCTTTCTACATATAAAGCGAGAAAATCATTTCCTATTTTGTAAGAATT
>NC_090739.1:39145717-39153217 GCF_036898095.1 Palaemon carinicauda | reverse complement strand
AACGTCAAGTGACACTTCAAACGAGATGAATAATGCTATTAGCCACACATGTTGCTAGTTTTCACATAAAATAACAGCATAAATCAAGTTATAAAATATATTTGTTGAATATATTACTTTTCATACTAAATACACATTAGATGTTATTTGGCCTAGAAAACAAGTTCGATGCATATGCAGATGATGCTACTCTCTTTGCATAAATTCAATCTCCTTAATGGAGATCTGGGGTTTCTGAATCCCATAATAGAGATCTGACTAAAATTAGTGCATGGTGCGCGTTATGGGGCATGAAGATGAATTAAAACAAAACTCAAGGAATAACTAAGTAGCTGGAGGACAGTTGCCCCCAAGTATCCGGATCTCAGCACTGATAATGTTTTTTTTATCTCTGTATGACTTTTAAAATTTTAGGTGTGATTCTCGACAACAAATTTACTTTTAAAAAGTATGTGACGAGCCGAGAGAAGGGTTGTGACTCAAAGGCAGGAAGCAATCAACTGAGTTGTATTATTAAAGAACACTCTCCTTTATATGCAAAACCTCAAGGCAACAGGAAAATACATGTTCGAGAAATGACAATGTTACATAGGAGACACATAGACATGTTTGTTCTTGTTCTTTTTAGTGCGAGGGAAGAGCGCAGATACATGCATAATATATACAAAATAATTCATGTACGATCGTGTGATATACGGTTGGTGCATGGCTCCCCCCCCCCTAAAAATGACATACTGTACATGTTAAATAGGCCGCCCTGATCTAGAGAGGGGAACTGTAGGCGGGTCATCTGGCAGTAGATAAGCAGGTTTTAGTCTTCTTTGCCACGAATGTTTAGTAGGAATGCTTTCGGACTGCGTCGGATCACAAGGAAAGGACCCGTGTAAGGGGGCGTTAGCGGTGGCTGGGTAGTGTCGTTGCGCAGGAAGACGTGCGCTGCAAAATGCAAGTCTGTTGGTATGTGATGCTTCGCTGGGGGCTTGTAAGTCTGGCGGCCTGGAGTAAATTTTCCCACGACGTGACGTATGCGCTGGAGATCGTCGGAGGAGGTTGTAGAAGGAAAAAATTCGGCAGGGACGACCAACGGGTCGCCATACACCATTTCAGCTGCTGAGTCATCGAGGGCGTCTTTAGGAGTGGTCCTTAGTCCCAGGAGGACACAGGGAAGCTGAGTAAACCAGTTGCAATCCGTGCAGCGGGACATCAAAGCTGCTTTGAGGGTGCGATGAAAACGTTCAACCATTTCATTGGCAGCGGGGTTGTAGGCCGTTGTCTGATGTAGGGTGATGCCCAGGAGAATCGCTAATGATGTCCACAATTGAGAGGTGAAAGTGGTTCCCCTGTCAGAAGTAATATGCTCAGGGATACCAAATATTGAAATCCATCCAGAGAGTAAGGCAGATGTGCATGAGGCGGACGTTGCAGTTTCCATGGGAATGGCTTCAGGCCAACGAGTGGAGGGGTCGATGACGGTAAACAGGTAACGATGTCCTTGTGATGTGGGTAGGGGGCCTACAACGTCGATGTGAATGTGTGCGAAATGACGCTGAGGTTGAGGAAAGGTGCCCACTCCTGAATCCGTGTGTCGATGTACTTTGGAAGTTTGGCAAGAAGTACAGGCGCGGACCCAATCCTTAGCATCCTTAGAAATGCCGTGCCAAACGAACTTTGCCTTCAGCAGCTGTGCAGTAGAACGGCACGAGGGATGTGAATGGCCGTGAATGAAATCAAACACCTGCCGGCGCATGGGAGCAGGAATACAAGGTCGTGGTTTACCGGTGCTGACGTCACAGAGGAGGGTGGTGTTGGAGTCTTCGAGGGGAAAGTCTTCCCAACGGAGGGACGTGCAGGATGTCCTACATGCTTGATACTCTGGATCCTGTCGTTGGGCTTCAGCCAGGGCGTTGTAATCCAATCCAAGTTGAACGGAAGCCAACGTGTTTCTTGACAGGGCATCGGCAACGGGATTCATTTTCCCAGGGACGTATTGGAGGGTGCAATTGTATTCAGCCACGGCGGAGAGATGTCGGCGTTGACGGGCGGACCAGGCGTCAGACTGTCGAGTGAAGGCGTGCACCAGAGGCATGTGGTCTGTGCGAATGACGAAGGGCGTACCTTCTAAGAAATAACGAAAGTGACGGACAGCCAAGTGCACCGCCAGCAATTCTCGATCGAAGGTAGAATAACCCAGTTCTGCCTTGGACAGTTTTCTGCTGAAGAAGGCCAATGGGCGGGGCGAGCCATTGACCACCTACTCGAGTACTGCACCAATAGCGACGTCGCTGGCATCCGTGGAGAGAAGGAGAGGGGCATGTGGGATAGGAAAAGTGAGAGCCGCAGCAGTTGATAGGGCCTTCTTTGCATTGCAGAAGGCTGCATCTTGAAGGGGACCCCACTTCAGGTCCTTTGGCTTGCCCTTGAGGGAGGCGTAGAGGGGAGCTAGAGTGGCTGCAATGGCCGGCAGAAAACGGTGGTAATAGTTGATCATGCCCAAGAATTCCGGCAGAGCTTTGACGGTTGAGGGCATGGGGAAGTCCTGAACGGCTGCTACCTTCTCAGTGAGGGGATGGACTCCTTCAGGAGTGATGCGGTGCCCTAAGAACGACACTTCGTTGGCGCCAAAGGTACACTTGTCGTACCGGACTACAAGGCCGTTTTGTTGCAGGCGGTCAAGCACGATACGCAGGTGACGGAGGTGTTCCTCTTTTGAGGAGGAAAACATAAGTATGTCGTCCACATAACATACACAGAAAGGGAGGTCCCCTAAGATGCCATCCATGAGACGTTGAAACGTGGCCCCAGCATTACGAAGGCCAAAACAGGAGTAATTGAAGGTGTATGTACCAAACAGAGTGGTGATGGCAGTCTTGGGGATGTCCTCTGGGTTCATAGGCACCTGATAATACCCCTTCAGGAGGTCGAGCGTAGAGAAAACCTTTGCTTTGTGCAGGTAGGAGGTCACGTCGGCAATGTTTGGGAGGGGGTAGTGATCCGGTTCTGTTTGCATGTTTAGGCGCCTGTAATTCCCGCACGGATGGAGGGAGCCGTCTTTCTTCAGAACGATGTGTAAGGGTGACGACCATGGGCTGGAGGCCTTTTGGAAAAGGCCCATTTCCTCCATTTCGGCGAACGTCTGTTTGGCGGCTGCCAATCGATCCGGTGCCAGACGTCTGAATTTTGCGAAGACTGGGGGTCCTGTCGTCTTGATGTGGTGATAAATACCGTGCTTGGCAGGAACTGTGGGCGTATGGCGAAGTTCTGGACGGAAAACTTCCGGGTACGACGTGAGGAGGTGGGCGTAGGCATCCGTGGGTGCACTGATGTGGAGAGCGAGGTTAGAGGGGGCAGGTTTAAGAGGTGTCAACAAGTACGAGTCTGCGTTGACCAATCGTCCGTGGGCGACATCGACCAGAAGGTGGAAATGAGAGAGGAAATCCGCACCGAGGATTGGCATTGTGACGTCAGCAACGAGAAACTTCCAATTGAATTTACCGTTTCCGAACGATAATGTGATGTTCTCGTAACCGTAGGTAGGTATCGCAGATCCGTTGGCAGCTACCAAGCGGACGTCGGCAGATGTAGACAGACTACGTCGTGCCTTGAAGAGTTTCCTTGGCAAAAGAGAACGACAAGCACCTGTGTCTACCAAAAATCGCATGCCCGTTCCTGCATCCTGTAAAAAGAAAAGATTAGAAACACGGGAGGCCACCGCCACGAGCGATGGCCTACTTACACGTTTTTTGGCCACTGACAATCCTTGGGACATTTCTTCGCGGTTGCCCCGAATCTGAAGTGGTAGTAGCAAAACTGCGGCGGATGGGAGGTAGTAAGTGGCTGTAGAAGTCGTTCGTTGGGGCGCGAGCGATTGGTGGGTGGTGGGCGGCTTTGTCGCTGCTTCAGCACGTTACGGGGTAGGCGTGTATGTCCTACGGCATTCGTGTCAGCTTCGGTTGACGTTGAATAGGCATCCCCTTCGTCAGGGGTGGAGGCGTTGATGGAGGTCTTGAAGTAGCTGTCCATAAGGGCGTCGGCTTTGGTCATCAAGTCCTTTGTGGGTAAACTATCGACATCGGGTATGGCAGCGAGTATAGGTCCGGGTAAACGGCGTATCCAATGGGCACGAAGTAGGTTCACCTCACGAGGAGAGCCGTCTGCAGCAGGTTGAAGGCGAGCGATACTGGTCATTTCCCTGAGGGCAAGCGAAGCCCTTTGGTCCCCCAACGGTTGTTGCGAGAGCTGAAAAAGCTTTGCTATACGGGCAGCTGGCGACGGCGAGTACTGCTGCAGAAGGTATGTTTTGAGGGCGTCATACGCTATTGGGGTGTCTCCTTGTTCACAAAGCCAGTCGGATATTTCTGGGAAGGTATCCTCGGGTATCGCCGCGAGAACATAATCTGCTTTGGTGGTTGAGCGAGTCACGCCCCTGATGCGAAACTGGACTTCTGCGCGCTGAAACCAAGCAAACGCCTCTCCGCTGGCAAACGATGAAAGTTTGAATGGAGCGGCCGTAGCACTAACTGCCGTAGAGTCCGTCATAGTACCAACGATGGAGGGGCGAGGGGGTGGGGGTGGAGGGCGGTGGAAGCGAGTCGACTTCCGGGGTCACCAATGTGATGAGCCGAGAGAAGGGTTGTGACTCAAAGGCAGGAAGCAATCAACTGAGTTGTATTATTAAAGAACACTCTCCTTTATATACAAAACCTCAAGGCAACAGGAATATACATGTTCGAGAAATGACAATGTTACATAGGCGACACATAGACATGTTTGTTCTGGTTCTTTTTAGTGCGAGGGAAGAGCGCAGATACAAGCATAATATATACAAAATAATTTATGTACGATCGTGTGACACACGGTTGGTACAAGTACATTAGATCTGTCTCTTCTTCAATTGCAAAAAAAAAAAAAATGGTCAATTGAGAGAGTCCTTAAAGATTTTCGGTGATCAGTCTGTTCTGAAGAAACATTGTAATTTTTTCATTTTACCTGGTTTCGGGTATTGGCCTCCTGTCTGATCTTCAGCTGCTGATTCTCATCTTAATTTGTTGGCCAGGAACTTACAATCTATTAAATTTCTTATTACTGATCTAGATATTGATCTTGGGTACCGTCATTCAATTTGTTCGTAATGCATGTTGCATAAGATTTTTCATAATTCTGACCGTTCTTTACATTCAGATCTTCCCGGAGAGTACCACCCGTTCGTAATACTAGGTATGCAGTTAATTCTAATAGTCAGGTCTTCTTCATTATGAGGTTCAATACTATAGAGTATTCTAGAAGCTTTATTCCAGCTACGACCAAGTTGTGGAATAATCTCCCTAATCGGGTAGTTGAATATTTTTATGTTGAACAGACTGACATAAGTCTCTATCTATAGATTATATATGAAAGATTTTTTACTGTTGTTACTGTTATTAAAATATTTAATTTTATTTTTCATTTCTCTTCATACAGTTTATTTATTTCTTTATTTCCTTTCCTCACTGGGCTATTTTTTCCTGTTGGAGCACTTGGGCTTATAGCATCCTGCTTTTTAAACTAGGGTTGTAGCTAATAATAATAATAATAATAATAATAATAATAATAATAATAATAATAATAATAATAATAATAATAATAATAACAAGCGACTCCAGAAATATCTTTGTTTTGGTGAATCTCGAGAACTATTGACGAAGCAGCATATTTTCCTTTTTTTTGGGAGGGGGGGTCGATAAAAATTCCGTTATTCCCAAAAAGTCATCATAAATCGCAATTTAACAAATCTAATGTTACGGGTTCGATGCCATTGTGACATTTGACGCGTCAGGGAATCAGGTAGTTAGGTTTAATTTAAAAACATATGGTTGCGGTTACGATCCTAATGATGCAGCTAATTACACGGTTTACTGATTAGAGTGCGCAACGTTATGGGGAGAGTTTGAGGGGGAGAAATATACTGCCATTCGGGAGTGGATAAAAGCAAACATTTACGTATACAAGCTGTATGCATTAGGCAGGAAGGGGTGAAGATGCATTCCTCTAATTCATTATGAAAGATGCAATATTAGTAAATTGGAAGCAGGAGGTATTCATGTTTTCCTTCGTAATTTACTTAAAATTTGGTATAGAAAGTTTCAAGAATTCAGTATATTTCATTACATATGAATAATATGAATTGCATGAAGTGATATTTATATAAAACCTTTCCCATAGGAAACATCAATTTCATTACCTTGGACGTAATCTGCTTAAGGATTCAATTTTTTACCAATAAAAAATAAGCCTACATGATACACACACAGACATATATATATATATATATATATATATATATATATATATATATATATATATATATATATATATATATATATATATATATATATATATATATATATATATATATAAATTCATATATATATATATATATATAAATAAATATATATATACATATATATAAATATATATATATATATATATATATATATATATTAACAGTATATATATATATATATATATATATATATATATATATATATATATAAATATATAAATTAACAGTATATATATATATATATATATATATATATATATATATATATATATATATATATATATATATATATATGTATATATATATATATATAAATATATATATATATATATACATATATATATATATATATATATATATATATATACATATATATATATATATATATATATATATCACTCATGCTTTCTGGATATTATTGCTCTTACTTTCTAATTCCTTTTTCCATCCCGCTATCAAGAGCTTGCTTAGTCCTCCTTTCCTCCTCCCACCTCAGTATTTCTGAATCATGTAATGTTTCCCTCAAATATATATATTTATATATATATATATATATATATATATATATATATATATATATATATATATATATACATATATATATGTGTGTATGTATATACAAACATATATAATCATATATATATATATATATATATATATATATATATATATATATATATATATATATATACGTCATATACACACACACACACACACACATATATATATATATATATATATATATATATATATATATATATATATATATATATATATATATATATATATATATATATATATATATATATATAAGTATATAAATATATATATATATATATAATATATATATATATATATATATATATATATATATATTATCCTTACAAGGGGCCCTACGGGTCTCCAAAGGATGCTGCCTGGCTTTCAGTAAATCCTTTTTGGATGATGTTAGTCTTGTGGTCTTTTCCCATCACACTCTGATACACAGGAGCAAAATGTTATTGGCTTAATCTGCTGGAAACCTAATGTTATTCTATTCACAAAATAATTAACAGGGTACCTGATGATTAGTCGGGAAATAGTTGTATTATGTAAAATGCGTAAACAATGTCATTCTATATCTTTAAACAAGTTTTACAGCCTTAAACGGATCAATGACTAAATACTGAACTCATTGTTTA
>NC_090739.1:39125717-39133217 GCF_036898095.1 Palaemon carinicauda | reverse complement strand
CTTTGCACTCCCCCAAGATAGATTAGTTCACCAACCGTTTAACTGGGCGCAACAAGGCACTAGAAGAGTTGGAAGACCCAGGCCTACATGACTGAGGACTATGAAGTGAGAAGTAGATGATGAATGGCGAAGTATTGAATTGAATTGAATTGAATATGGGATTTAGGCATTAAGACGAAGTATTGATTTAAAGGCTCAAGATAGAGACGACTGGCGAAATCTAACCAAGGCCCTTTGCGTCAATATGCGTAAGAGGAGATGATGATGCAGACGAAACTTGCTTGATTCTAGGGCAAATTCTTAAAAGCCCGAGAGATATAGTAGAAAATATACTTAAAAACTCATTTATTTAAATCGAAATTTTATCAAAGTGAACGTCGACAAGAAGTTGGGAACGATTAAAAAGTCAATATTTTTCTCAGAAGGCTTTGATAATTCAGGCAATAATACCCTTGATAGATACTGCATTAAAAGAAAACTGTGAAGATATATCTTCATACTTTATCTTTTATATATATATATATATATATAATATATATATATATATATATATATATATATATATATATATATATATTATATGTATATGTATATATATATATATATATATATATATATATATATATATATATATATATATATATATATACATTCTAATTTCATTTATCCTTTCAATGATTTATTTTAGCTAACCGTCTCCTTCTGATATCCAATTTACCCTTCATTACATATTAACACCCTTCGATGTTTGTGACGTCAAGCAGATAATATTTCCATGGAGCTGCCTTTGATGCTCATTTTAAATATTTCAGGGTTCCTGTTTCCTTAAGCACTGTATTCTAATATGAAATATTTGTTTTGATGTTGTTGTTCTTTAAATATCTTATTTTTCCTTGCTTCCTTTCCTCACTGGGCTATTTTTCCTGTTGGGGCCCCAGGACTTATAGTATCCTGCTTTTCAAACTAGGGTTGTAGCTCAGCAAGTAATAATAATAATAATAATAATAATAATAATAATAATAATAATAATAATAATAATAATAATAATACTGTGTCAGTTTAGGAATTTTAAGGTTCACTACGCACAGCCTTTTCCAGCCTCAATTTTCACACAATTATTGTTTATGCCAGACAGTCATGTTTTATTTGCAGGTATATTCCCTTAGAGCTGCAAGAAATATACTTGTATTCTTTGTAGACAACATTCAAGACATCCGCTTCTATAAAGATTAATCCCGCTTTTTCGTATCCTACATGATACCTTAACTTTTTGCAACACATCTCGGCCTTCCCTTATCTGAGTTATGCCAGCCAGGTTAGAAGCCCGTTATCAAATGGCCTATTTGTCCGACAGCTACGGGCCCACGTCCCATTTATGGGTGTACACAAGGTCCCCCTTTAACTTTAGCATAACCCCAGTGCTTGTGGCAGAAGGAACGCCGTTAGTAGATATGCCCCATCCTATAGATGACCTACCAACAACATCATCCCGAACACTTCAGATGAAAGAACCTCTTAAAACAATGGAATGACACCAGGGATTCCCAGCTAACGTTCTCGCCAAGGAAATAAATCGCAAGTCATCGGAATGGAGGCAAAAACAATGACATAATGCCCGTGAATCGCCATTTCGAACTTTAGAAGACCCAAGCAGTAGCTCGGACCATGGAATATCTCTCTGTACACGTGAGTCGACCAAGGTGCCTATGTGGCCACATTTCGCCCTTATTCAAATCAATGTCTAAGTGTTTTTTCATATGTATTTTCGTGTTCTATCTGGCAATGAACAATCGGGCGTCTGTGTGTAAGTTTATGAAACCATCATAGTTTTTATTTGCTGTTAATTAATCTATTTATTTATTTTATTTTTTATTTTTTTTTGACTGAACCATTGCTTACAGAATAACCACCAGTCCTAATTGTTTGTGTAGGTTATTCTCGTCATATTTTATTTTATTGGTTTTGAGTAACTTCCTGCTTATGGAATAGCCACTCGTTTTACTTGTCCTTTGTAGGTTATTGCAATTATATTTTCTTGTTACTCTTTTATATTAACCCCTTGCTCAAGGAATAACCACGTGTTTCAAGTTCATTTCAATGATTATTCCTGTCATATTTGATTTCCCTTTTCTTAGTAATCCCCTTGTTTTCGGAATAATCCCGTACTCAAATCGTATTCAATTGCGCTAGATTATCATCTAATCTAGTTACAGTTTTTCATCATTTAATCCTGCACATTTTGCTGAGTTAGCCTTACAAAGATCGTGTAAATTTTGTGAATAAATGCATAGGTAAAGTTAAAGTGATCGTTGATATTAACGGAACTCCTTTTCTAAATTTTATCGAGTTTGCAAATTCTATCAAAGAGTCTAATTGAATTATGAAGACATCCCTTAAATATAAATATATGAACTCTTTGGTTGTATTCCCTCAGAGGAAATCAAAATATTAACATATCTCAACCTATCTTATCCTGAAATTTTTTGGGGGGAGGGTGAAGGAATTTTAAATCTCAAATGGTTTTGCTGTAAACATATGATTATGAGTCGCTTATATTTTTATCTGTTCTCCTGAAGTGAACAGTCCCTCTTTCCCCATCCTAAAGCGGGACCCTCAGGTAAACCACATAGACACCTTAGTCGACTCGCATTTACAGAGAGATATCCCTCGGTCATAGGGGCTTCTAATTTATAAAGGCTAAGATTGTAAATAAAATAAATATATGTTCTAATATAAAATTCACATTCTAGGCTTCCAAATAATTCGTCTTAAATTACGATGCTTAAAGAAACAGGGACCATAAAAAATTTCATGTGGACATCAAAGGCCGCGCCATGAAAATCTTACCTGAGTGATGGCACGAGCATCGAAGGGTTTTTAGGTACAATGAAGGATTAATCTAATAATAGAATGAGAGGGTTAGCTAAAAAAAGTCATGAAAAGGATAAAAAAATGAATAGATAAATAAAGATAAAGTGAAGATAAATCTTCGTAGGCTTCATAGGCTAGAATATATATATATATATATATATATATATATATATATATATATATATATATATATATATATATATATATAATATATATATTTATATATATATATATATGTGTGTAGAGAGAGAGAGAGAGAGAGAGAGAGAGAGAGAGAGAGAGAGAGAGAGAGAGAGAGAGAGAGAGAGAGAGAGAGAGAGAGAGTTTTGTTGTGACATTATACACGGCCAAGTAAACAAAAAATCATATATCTAAAAAAAATAAGAATTAATGTTAAACTTCGGGTTTCATTGAATAAAAGTTTGACTGTTAAACGTGGCATGAGCTGAATAATATTTATCTTATTAGTCATCTTTATTTTCAGGTTTCATCCTTTATTAAGTTATTCTGCTTTTTACAAGTTCTACGACAATCCTCTTGCTCAAAAGTTAAAAACTATTTCTGACTCAACATTTGAAAGTAAATTTAAAATATATTCGCGAACAGTAGTGTCAAACCCATTCTAATTAAAACTTGATATTGTAATAAATATGTACATTAGAGCCAAAATTAACTCTTATTCCCTTCAATGGACAAGTTGTTTAAGTATTTCGGGGGGGGGGGGGGGGGGTTATTGACTCTTATGTATAGAGGTTTTCATAAAATTAATTTCCTCCTGTGTCTTTATTCTTGCGTCAGAATTAGTTTGAAAACACAAACTATCATAAGCAGCTCTTTGTTAAAATATTTCTTAATCGGTTATCATGCGCAATAAACAAAAATAAGTGCAACGGACTGGAAATCTGCTCAACTCTCTTGATGATTAATTTCTAGGATATATATATATATATATATATATATATATATATATATATATATATATATATATACTGTATATATATATACATATATATATACATATATATAAATATATATATATATATATATATATATATATATATATATATATATATATATATATATATATATATATATATATATATATATATGTATATATATATATTTATATACATAAATATATATAGATAGATAGATAGATAGACAGATGGATCATATATATATATATCAAAAATTTTAAGTAAATTTTATTTTTCCTAACATACTTACCGAGAACTACTTTCTTAGGAGTACCTGTAATCTCCTCTCTACCGACCAGAGTTTTGTGTATGGTACCCTCAATCCCGTTTTCTATGGAGGCCTACCCCAAATTAAAGAATGTGCCGAGGGTAGGCTTTGCGCTAGGTCGATGTCCGCTTGGGTCGATATCGCCAGTAAGTTCTATTGATGTAGCACAATACTTGCAAGGGAAGAGGGGCACTCGGGGAAGGAAGGGAGGGCCATTACCCGAAAGTAGTTCTCGGTAAGTATGTTAGGAAAAATAGAAATTACTTAAAATTTTTGATTTGTTCCAACACGAATACTTACCTCGAACTACTTTCTTAGGAGACTTACACTTTAGGAGGCGGGAGTGCTATTCTGACCTACAGACCCAGTAAGCAGAGGCCAAGAGGCCTAGGTATAACGGTACATACTAGAAAACGGACGAGAGGGTAACTACACAAAGAGCTCACGTTAGTGTCTAAGTACTCACCCTTTGAAAAACTTCTTCTGATGTTGCATCCAGTAACGTAGTTGTGAAGAACGTGTTATCCAATGGTACAAGCTGGTAATCTCCGATGAGGATAGGGAACAACTGGGTAGGATGAAAGGAAACGCACCTGTGTCTCCCGGTTGCTATCCGCGATTGAGCCTGGGGCTTTTACCGTTAAACCACTTGGAGGGCGGAGATGACTGTTCCAATGGAGAACCCGTCTAAGGACTTCCTCGAGTAGTCCTTGAGGTAATGGGCAGTAAAAGTCGACTGGTTAGACCAAGTACCTGCCCAAAGGATCTGACCCACTGCCATGTTTTTCTCAAAGGCTAGGGACGTGCTCAGACCTCTGATGTCATGATGTCTGGGGACGCCTGGCACGGCCAGACCTTCTTCCTTGTAGGCCCTGGCAATAACTTGTCTCAACCAGAAGGAAATGGTGTTCTTGGATACTTGTTTCTTAGTAACACCCGTGGAGACGAAGAGGCTCTTGATGCCTGGCCGGAGATGAGCCGTTCTTTCAAGGTATTTTCTAAAAGCACGGACAGGGCATAATTTTAAATCCTCAGTATTACCCGTCTTAGGGATGGCTGGTATGGAGAAACATTCGAATTTAGGATCCCAGACAGCTGGGTTCTGGGTCTTCGCCACAAAAGAAGGAACGAACTTGAAAGATACTTCTTTCCACCCCTTCGAATGAGAGACGTCATAAGACAGCCCATGGATCTCCCCTACTCTCTTAGCGGACGCCAAGGCCAGCAAGAAGACTGCCTTGAGAGTGAGATCCCTGTCCACGATATCTTTCAAAGGTTCAAAGGGGGGGCCACTCAACATCTTCAGGACCTTAGCTAAGTCCCACTGGGGCACCCTACCTGCTTGTGGGGGGCAGGACTGCTCGAAGCTCTTGACAAGCATCGCGATGTGCCTAGAGGACCCCAGGTCGATGCCCTTCAGGAGGAAGACTTGGCCCAAGGCGGCCCGTACTCCTTTTATGGCTGGGATTGACATTCCCATTTTGTCTCTGAGATATACCAGAAAATCCGCTATGTCTGGGACAGAGGCATTGAGAGGCTTTATATGCCTCGAAGCGCACCACTTCGTGAAGGAGGCCCACTTAGCTTGGTAGACCGCAGCTGAAGACCTTCTCAGGTATAGCGACATTCTCTTAGCAGTAGCTGATGAATACCCTTCCTTCTTCAAGAGTCGCTCGATAGTCTCCAGGCGTGAAGACGTAGGGACCATGGGTTGTCGTGAAGTCTGAGAAAATGTGGTTGGTGTAGAAGGTCTGACCTGTCGGGTGGAGGCCACGGAGGTTGACTCGCCAGGTCTTTTAGGTCTGCGAACCACTCTCTCTCCGGCCACCAGGGCGCTACCAAAGTCATCTTTAAGTTTCGGGCCGTCCTTACTCTGTTGAGCACTTGTCTTATCAATGTGAAGGGGGGAAAAAGCGTACACGTCTAGGTTGTCCCACCTGTGCTGAAAGTGCGTCCTCCAAGGCTGCCTTCGGATCTGGTACAGGAGAACAATATACGGGGAGTTGGGCGTTCAGTTTGGTTGCAAAGAGGTCCATCACCGGGGAAACCCAACGTTGGATGATGAGCTTGGCTACTTCTGGGAGGAGGGACCACTCTGTCCCTACTATTTGGTCCACCCTGCTGAGACCGTCGGCCAGCACGTTTTTTCTTCCCGGGAATGAACCTTGCTAACAACACAACCTGGTTCTCTTCTGCCCAATCTAGAATCTTTATGGTGAGATCGCACAACTCCCTTGACTTCAAACCTCCTTGCTTCTTTATGTATGCTACTACCCGTGGCGTTGTCGCACATCAATGCCTCGGTGTTTCCCCTTAGTAGATCTGCGAAGTGTAGGCAAGCCTTCTGGACTGTCTTCAACTCTAGGACATTGATGTGGAGTTCCTTTTTCCCCATCCATCCAGGTTCCTCGCGCTGTCTCGTCGAGGAGATGGGCTCCCATCCCTGGTTGGAAGCGTCTGTGAACAGTAGTAACTCGGGGGGGTCGTTCGCGAAGGGCATCCCCTTGAGTGAGTTCGACCGGCAATGCCACCATTCCAGGGAGGGCCTCGTCTTTGGTAGAACTGGGATTAATACTTGTTGCGAGTCCAGTTGGCACCAGAGGTTCTTCAAGTTCATTGTACGGCTCTGAGTCTGATTCTCCCCTGGGGAACCAGTTTCTCCAACGACACCAGATGCCCTATCAGTCTTTGCCAGTCCTTTGCTCTCCTGTGGGCGCCCCGATAGGAACGGGCGAATGATTTCCATGAGATTGTTTATTCTGTCTTCTGAAGGGAAGGCTTTTCCCCAGAATGGTATCTAGAGTCATCCCCAAGTAGGTCATTCTGGTGGAGGGGGATAGGTTTGATTTTTCCGGGTTGATCACGATGCCCAGATCCTTGCAAAACTGGAGGAGTTTCATCCCTTGTTCCTTCAAGAGGTCCTTCGAGGAGGAAAGAAGCAACCAGTCGTCCAGGTATCGGATGAGGCGAATGCCTCGTTCATGAGCCCACACTGAGACAGTCGTGAAGACTCTCGTGAACACCTGGGGCGCTGTTGACAATCCGAAGCAAAGGGTCTTGAATTGCAGGATCTGGGAACCCCATTTCACCCGGAGAAACTTTCCGACTCGAGGGGTGGACCGGAAATTTGGAAGTAGGGCGTCCTTGATGTCTATGGTCATCATGTAATCTTTCTCCCTCAAGGACAGTAGGACTGACTTCGGAGTGTCCATTTGAAGTCTGTCTTCTTGGTGAACTTGTTGAGAGCCGACAGATCTATAACCGGCCTCCACCGGGGGCCCCCGTCGCCTTTTCTACCAGGAACAGGCGACCTGTAGAAACCCGGGCCTGGGTGTAGAATTTCTTCCATGGCGCCCTTCTCCAACATGGAGGACAACTTCCTCT
>NC_090739.1:39098217-39120717 GCF_036898095.1 Palaemon carinicauda | reverse complement strand
ATATAAAATACTTTATGAACTGTAACAACATGAAAATGGATTTTTCATATATAAACTAAAAAAGAGAGACTTATGTCAGCCTGTTCAACATAAAAACATTCGCTGCAAGTTTGAACTTATGAAGTTCCACCGATTCAACTGCCTGATTAGAAAGATCACTCCATGACTTGGCCACAGCTGGAATAAAACTTCTATAATACTACGGAGTATTGAGCCTTAAGATAGAGAAGACATGACTACTAGAATTAACTGCATATCTAGTATTGCCAGCAGGATGATACGGTCAGGGAAGATCTGAATGCGAAGGATGGTCATTAATGAAAAATATTATGCAATAAGTATAAAGAACTAATTGAACGACGGTACCAGAGATTAATATCTAGAACAGGGAAAAGAAAACTAGAACATCGCAAGTTCTTTTCCAACAAATTAAGATGATATTCAGCAGCTGAAGACCAGACAGGAGAACAATACTCGAAACAAGCCAAAATGAAAAAAATTAAAACACCTCAGAATAGTTTGATCACCAAAAGTCTTACAAAACTTTATGAATAAGCCCATTTTTTGAGCAATTGGAGAAGAGCAAAGTAAATTTGCTGTCAAGAATCACACCTAAAATCTTAAAAGATTCGTATAGAGTAAAAGAAACATTGATATTGCTAAGATGTAACTGGGTTGCTTCGGTATTTCTTCAATATGATTTATAATATTGAAACGGGATATGATTAACAATTCTACGTGGTATAAAAAAATCCCTGATTGTAGAATTGTTCAATAGGCTTACCGTTAAAATGCAATTTATGTTTCAAACAAAGATGAGGTTTTAATATGAGAGGTAACTAGTATGGTGGCCTTTGTTGTTTCTATAAAAAAAAAGTACATTCGATAGGATGAAGGAAGAAGAAAACGGAAAAAAAAAATCTTAAAAAATATGAAAACCTGGCTTTTCTTCGGAGAAATTTGTAATACGAAGAAATTAGAAAAGTTTCATGAAATAAAGCTTGAATTTAACGAAAATCTTCAAACTTTGAAAAACCTAAAACAAAATAAACATCTTCTGTTTAATAGTTGCTACAAGAAGATGTGGTTAAAGAGATGTGGAAGGTTGAAATCATCCTTCTCTCTCTCTCTCTCTCTCTCTCTCTCTCTCTCTCTCTCTCTCTCTCTCTCTCTCTCTCTCTCTCTCTCTCTCTCTCTCTCAAGTGGTAAAAATTAGCTATGTAGAGTGGAGATAAAAATATTGTTTCTAATAAGAATAAAGTTGGAAGAAGTGGAAAAACGCATTACAATTCGACAAAGATAATTGATAGTTGAATGGAAGGATGCAGGAAATCCAATAAGACATACCTCAGAGGTAGTTGACAACTGATGAGGTTGTTCGGGGATGTACAGTATAGTCATATACTAGAAGTAATTGTAGAGATTACTGCTCAAATTGTTTATATATCAAATCAGGATGCTGTTATTGCATAATGTATTTTCACCTCATAATATTCAATAATATAATGAAAATTGTTTTGAAAAATTGCTCTTAAACACCTTAAAACTGCATCGGATTCCGGAGGCCTTACAGCACCCCCACCCCACTAAGCCCCCAGCTGCTTTAGTCAAGTTTTCTGGCACCCAACCACTTTTTGAAATTGCGGGATCCGCGCATGATTTTAAACTCTTAAGGCATCCATAAGAATCCTCCCTTCGATAGATTATGCCTAACAATAATAGTTCACTCTATAACATAAATGAAATATGTAAGTTACCGGAAAAAAATATTACATTTATTTCTTTTCTTCAAAAAGTACATTAACTAATGCAATGCAAGCTTGATTAACACTTACCATTATTATTATGTCTACTTTCGAGAGCATCTTACCTTTCTTAGTTTTCCTTTGTTTGGATCTTTAGTTTCATACGATCGATAAATCGGGAAATAAATTGTAGTTGTTTCAGTTATAAAAATACAATTTTAATTAAGTAATTCTTGGAAGAAGAAAATTTTGGTTGAAAATATAATCACTGTTTCTTATGACAAATGCAGACAGCTACAAAAATACGATATATTAGGACACCAACGATGAAGTTTTTATGGATAAATATATTTTTGGTTACTAGGCGTTTCACTAGACCAACGCAATGACATCTTTTTCTAAAACTTATATTCATTTGTAAATAACAACAAATGATAATAAAACGAGAGAGAGAGAGAGAGAGAGAGAGAGAGAGAGAGAGAGAGAGAGAGAGAGAGAGAGAGAGAGAGAGAGAGAGATAACCAACTGATTAAATCTAACTTTGAAGTGATGTGTTTTCCCAGCCCTGTACAAGCTGAAATAAGCTACCTCCGTCTTTTCAAATGAAACCACCGGCTACGAAATATTCGCCCTTTTATTTTTGGAAAGGGATTCTTTAGATGGAAAAAAAATAGGAATAAGTGGAATGGTTTGAAAATAATAAAAAAAATTCGGAAGAGTTATAAATGGATTAATGGTAGACTGACTTTCGCAAATATTAAGTGCGGGAAATGGATTTTATTGCCTAAGGACTATCCTTTTGCTTCACCTTTTTTTCGTAAATGAAAATACGAAAACTTATAATTTGAAGTGTATTGCTTGTTTGTCTCTGTGTTTTTATTCTCGATGAAATAGAATTGGAAGTAATTTGATAATGATCCTAATCACACTACATGTGTGACTGGCTGATGTGTGTACAGTAGATGTAAATGATGATTTATCAACCACATTGTGATAACTAACATAAAAAGTATAAATGTCTATATCATCGATAATGATTGTATAAAAGTAAACTGTGTAACTGTAGATTTTCTTAATGAAAGTAAAAAACAATAACATTACATGTTCCTATATCGGCTGCTTTATATTTTTTCTGTCTGTTTACCTCATATTTATTATGAATATTTTAATTACGCTGAGGAAAAAAAGGTTATATTAGCTAGGGCCCCGTCATACTACCTGACTGGTCCGCTATTCTCACATTTCTGTGAAAAATTTCAAACTTTCATATACTTCCGATCGCTGTTTGATCTCTCTCTCTCTCTCTCTCTCTCTCTCTCTCTCTCTCTCTCTCTCTCTCTCTCTCTCTCTCTCTCTCTCTCTCTCTCTCTCTCTATATAAAGTATAGAAATTTAACAAAACAAGAGGAGGAGAAATTAGATAGAAAAGTGTGCCCGAGTGTACCCTCAAGCAAGAGAACTCTGATCCAAGACAGTGGAAGACCCGAGGATATGGCATTACCGAAGACTAGAGAACAATGGTTTGATTTTGGAGTGTTCTTCTCCTAGAGGAGCTGTTTACCATAACTAAAGAGTCTCTTCTTCCCTTACCATGAATAAAGAAGCCTCTGAACAATTACAGTGCAGTAGCTAACCTCTTGAGTAAAGAAGAATTGTTTGGTAATCTCAGTGTTGTCAGGTGCATTTAAAGAATAGGTCAGACAATTTTGGTGTTTGTGTATGCAAAGGGAAAGAACCGTAACCAGAGAGAAGGATTCAACGTAGTACTGTCTGGCTAGTCAAAGGATCCCATAACTCTCCAACGTTAGTATCTCAACGGGCGGCTGGTTGATCGATCAAACAAGAAAAATGAAGTGGTAATTTCTATTCAACACAAACACTTTTCCTCTATATTATAAAGTGCAAATTTCTTGGCTGTATATCTCAGCAATCCATGTTATACGAGTTGAGAGATGAACAAGCAGGATTTAGAGAAGGTAGAAGTTGTACTGACAAAATTTTCCTTTTAAGACATGTTGTACAGCAATCTGTAGATTACAAATATCCACTTTTGATGGCATTTGTCGACTATGAAAAAGCCTTTGATAGTGTGCATCGGCCAATTTTGTGGAGAGTCCTGCGTTATTATGGAATTCCTCTTAAATATGTAAATTTGATTAAGTCTGTTCATGAGCATAAGAAGTGCAAAGGGTAATTTTAGTGGAGTCTTACCAAATGAATTTCCAGTGAACAGTGGACTACTCCAAGGTAATGTACTGTCGCCAATTTTGTTTATTCTCCTCATGGATTTTGTAATGTATAGAACAGTTGGGGATGGCAGAGAAGGATTAGACTGGATTGGCAACTGGATATTAGCGGACCTAGAGTATGCTGATGGCACTATCCTTATTTACAAAATGCCACAAGACTTGCAAAGTTGCTTACCAAAATACATGAAATATCACATAAGGTTGGGCTCAAGATAAACAGTAGAAAAACAGAGATAACGAGAACCGAATATGCAATGGAAGAGGATATATCATTGGAAGGAGAAAGGATTAATGGGGTAGAATCATTTGAATATTTAGGAAGTATGATCTCTGATACAGGGTCTTTAGAATTAGAGTTTAATGAAAGAATAAAAAAAGCAAATCAGACAATGGCTACGTTATGTAAAATCTCAGAAAAATATTGGGGGTTAAATGGCAGGACAGGATTAGAAATGAAAAATTAAGAGAGATTACTCAAGTGCCATATGTTGATGAGATCATGGTGAGGGGTATATGGAGACGGTTTGGGTATGCTCTCTCTTGCAACCCCAAGAGATATCAGTTCACCAAACTTTCAACTGGGCTCTAGAAGGCACTAAAAGAGTTGAAAGACCGAGGCTTACATGGCTGAAGACTATGAAGCGTGAAGTAGGAGATGACGAATGGAGAATTATTAATTTAAAACCTCAAGATAGAGACGACTGGCAAAATCTAATTGAGGCCCTTTGCTTCAATAGGCGTAGAAAGAGATGATGATGATGATGATGATGATGAGATATATATATATATATATATATATATATATATATATATATATATATATATATATGTATATATATACCTATATATATACATTCCCTACCCGTCCCCTGGATAGGGGGAGAGAGAGTAGTCATACCCTGGTGTGAATGTTGTAGTCACGAAATGGGGAGGGGTGGAAAGGGTTGAACCTGTGTCTGCATATCTAAATATTTAGCCCTAATTTTTGACGGGTCGCGCACACTTTCTCCCTACACAAAGACACATACACAAACACACACACACACACACACACACATATATATATATATATATATATATATATATATATATATATATATATATATATATATATATATATATATATAAATATATATATAAACATAAATATATATATATATATATATATATATATATATATATATATGTGTGTGTGTGTAAGTATATATACATATATATATGTATATATATATATATATATATATATATATATATATATATATATATATATTTATATACATACAACAAATTTGGCCGTTTCTAGTCGACTGCAGGACATTGGCCTCAAACATGTCAATTCATGTCTGGGTTTCAAATTTTAATCACCACTTTAGACAGTGCAGATTGGTGATGATGGGAGAATTTTGTCTGATCGCTCAAAACAACCCATCCTACTATGAGTGGCCTAGGCTAGTACAGCTTTGATGATTATGGTGATATGTAAACCCCTTCAACACGTTAAGGTAACCTTGTGTGTCTGTATGTATATGACAATTAAAACTTCCACTCACACGTTCTCTGGAATAATACTTCTATCATACCTGTATCTCATCTTTTACCTTTCTCTCCTACCTCTTTAAAAATCTTAAACAACCAGGAAAAATATATCATAACAATAAACTACCTATACTTCCATAACGAATCTTTCTTATCATAAACTAACAATATCATTCGATTTCATACCTGCTTAGCTACCAATTGTGAGAGTTATAGATTACAAAAATTTGCTTCTAAATGATCTCATAAAATACAATCACTTTCGTAGATTCCAATAAATGTATTTTTTCCGACTGCAATTATCTTCACATATTCCAGAGAATCCTTCGAGAAACAAACAAATTATGGTTATCTGTCATCCTTTCAATACAGATTCCTGAGTATCCTTCTCAGATTATTATAATCACGGAAATGGGATGAAGAGGAGGAAGAATTCTCGGTATTCTGGATCAGGTTCCCTGACTAATGCAACGTCCAAGGAGCAAATATTTTTATGGTAATAGGACTCATTTATTATTAATAAAAAGGAAGAGATTTACCAGTCCAATGAGTCTAGCTCGACTCTTACAGAGGTGGCCTGATTAACTTCGGGAATAAAAATATTCATATTGATGCTAAAAAATAAATAAAACAAAATCATGGTAGATATAAGGGATGAAAAATATAATTCATGACGTAAATATAGGCTCAAAATAGATATCAAAAGATGAATATACATAAGCACATCACTGGTTCACTAATCTTTCTAATTCTTACTTGTATGGCACCATTTACATAGATAATTTCGATTTCAGTATCTATAATTATAAAAAAACAAGTATTGAAATCAAAGAGATGAAACGATAAAGCGTTAACTACTCTAAAAAAATGGTAGAAATCGTTCAATCCTTCAAATACAATTTTATTAAGTTGTTTCTATGGTGATTAAACCAAGTCTATTTTATCTATAAAGGAAATTGGGCTATTCCACGAGGCCCATTCTTCGAACACATTTGTTATAGGAGTGCAGATTTCAGAAAATATTTCATTAAAGAACAAAATTATAAGAAATTATCATGAATTTAGAACATTTGTAATCACTAGTTTGCACCTGCAATGAAATGCTTACTTCACAATATACTGTAGCTACACGTTTTCCTTCGTGTTAAAGGGAACTAAATTCCAACCATTGAAAAGGGCCTGTCTAAGTCAGAGATTATTGTTTACAATTGTAAAGAATTTCATGTAGGTTTAAAACTTTGATTGAATAAAATAGATATGTAAATAAAAGTAAAAAAGTGGGGAAAAGAATTTCTATAACTAGGGAGGTAATCAAGATCAAATGTTAATTCGCTAATTCTAAATGCAAGTTTGGTATAAGATCGTCAGTTAACATTCATTATACTTCATATGCGCTTTATACGAGCCTCATCTTACAGATAAAAAATTAAAGTTTGCTAAAATCTATAAGAAAACTTTTATTTTTCTTACGCGAACATTTTATGATTACTAAGAAATATCTATCGTGAATAAAGGAGAAATGCTTGAGGGTACACTCGGGCACACTATTCCATCTTATTTCTCTTCCTCTTGTTTTGTTAAAGTTTTTATAGTTTACATAAATATTTATTCTAACGTTACTCATCTTAAAATATTCTAATTTTCCTTGTTTCCTTTCCTCACTGGGATATTTTTCCTGTTGGAGCCCCTGAGCTTATAGCATTCTGTTCTTCCAACTAGGGTTGTAGCTTTAGCAATTAATAATAATCATAATAATGATATAACCATACCGCCTTCATCGATATATTTCATCTTGAGAGTTTCAAGTAAAGAGTACTGCACCCACCAAACCTTACTGAGAAACTATCTTTTGACGTCACCGCATTTCTTTAAAAATCATTCGGATATTTCCTGAATCATTTGATCAATAGTATTCGACACAAGCAATTTATTTTAACATAAGATGAATTCAATATTAAACTGGAAATGCTACTTTATCGTATAGTCATTCCAGCATAAGCGATATGCAATAGTTATAGGTATTCGTTTGAGGTTACCGCCCTGTGGTGCTCACTATACATCAAAAGAAAATACCGCTAAATTTCGACAGCTAAGGTTTCTCGGCTCTTTTAAGGTTGCGGGAGATCGGTTTACAAGGGATATGAAATCATTTGCATCTTGAAAAATAACCACATTTAAAAAGGAACGCTTCATAACAGGATTATATTCATATTTTCTTATCTCTCTCGCTCTCTAAATACACATATCAACACCTACGACCTACACTGGTTTACTTATACACACAAACGCACATCTTACGGCCTTTTCCATTTAGAGAAAATGGCACCAGATTCTATTACCCATCCGGTTATCAAAAGCAAGTGCATATGAGATGAGGTTCCTACCCTTATGACCTACTAATAGCATCTTGTTTTTCGTGATGGTTACCCATCCAAGTAGGCTACTGACTAGTAATTTTGCTTAATTTCTTTGATCGAAACATGTATATCGGTTGATAATTATACATTCCACATTACCAAACGACCGTAAATTGATAATTCTCTCTCTCTCTCTCTCTCTCTCTCTCTCTCTCTCTCTCTCTCTCTCTCTCTCTCTCTCTCATTATATATATACATAATATATATATGTATAATATATATATATATATATATATATATATATACATATATATATATATATATATATATATATATATATATATACTGTATGTATATATATATATATATATATATATATATATATATATATATATATATATATATATATATATACAGTATATGTATGTTTACATTTTTTCTTGCACGTGTATTTCGGATGGTTCTTTTCATAATTTCTACCGTAGGGCGCTCTACAGCTGCAGCGCAACTTACATCTGCTGAGGAACATGATACATTATACTGGGGTGTATCTCTACTATTCGCCGCATGTTCTTTTATCTTCTCCATTACTATGGCAGCTTCAAGTCCACTAGCATCTCCTGCATGAGTATGATTTCCACTTTGTTTCATAATGCTATCATCTACAGTAATGACACGAGTAAAGCATTTCCTTTTTCTTTGGACATTTCACATTTCCAATATATTTTATTGATCACTGATTTATCCTTTATATATAAGTAGCCATCTAAACACAATTTCTTCTTTCCTTTTTCGCTTTGTACAAAACTTAAATCCATCGTTATGGTTCGGAGTTTCTAACGAAAGTTATGGAAATCAAAAAAGGTAAACTAATGAAAATAAAAAAAGAAAAAATAAACAAAAGTTCAGAAAACGGTTTAGACAATGGTTTAACGGTTAAGATAATGATACTTAGTTAATGTTTATTCGGCTTTCGAGAAATGGGTCTTTCGAGCAATTGATAGTTCGAGTAACAATTTTTCGAGCAATTGCTTTCGAGCATTTAGTTTTCGAACGATTGATTTCGATCAATTTACCGGATACCATATATATATATATATATATATATATATATATATATATATATATATATATATATATATATATATATATTTATACATATACATATATATATATATATTATACATATATGATATACATATATATGTGTATATATATTCAGTATATATATATATATATATATATATATATATATATATATATATATATATATATATATATATAAATTATATATATATATATATATATATATATATATATATATATATATAATATACATATACACACATATATAGTATATTTATAATACACATACATATATAGAGATATATGTTGGCCTATATATACATACATACATACATATATATATACTGTGTATATATATATATGTGTGTGTGTGTGTATGTGTGTGTGTGTGTGAGTACAAATAACCAACAAATATCTCTCTATATCGAATCTACTTTGTCTCGGGATCATACGCAAAAGGGAAATGAATCTTTGATAAGAATTCCTTGTTGGACAAGGAATCGAACCTTAGCCAGGTCGAAACTGAGGTAACAGTCAACTGCTATACCACCAGGCTACATAGAGAGCTAAGAGTTGATTCCGACTGCCATACATATTTCTGTGGATTTTAGGTTTTGCTATTATAATCGGAATCAACCAATCTTTACAATTGCAACCTGTTGGTGACTTTATAACACTTGGTTCTTTTATTATAATTTTATCACTAACAGTCGGGATTTTCAGCTTTTTAAATATGCCAAAAATATTTCATGATATCAATATTACAATGATCTCTTTATGGCTAGATGTTATAACAGTCGTCTGGCACTTCAGTCTCGATTCAGCTAAGGTACGAAACCTTGGACGACCAGGAATTCTTATAAAAAAATGATTTTTCCTTGGGTTTATGATTCTCAGGCAGAGAGAATTCAATAAGGAGGTGTATTTGTAGCCTATTTGAATAAAAAAAAGAGAATCACGAGGGTTAATGATAAAATTATCATAAAACAATCAAGAGTTAAAAAGTTACCAATAGGATAAAATGGTATAGATGCATTGATTTTAGATTCAAAGTACAAGACCTGAATTCGACAAAAACATGCATGACAGAATAAGAATCATGTCTCATCTTTCCTTATAACTGCATGGTATAGAAGTCGACTGTCACCTCAATTTAATTTGGCTAAGGTTCAAATACTTGGCCAATCCAAAATTTTTATTAAAATATTTTCCTTTTGTGTCTAAAATCCACAAGCAGAGTTAATTTGATATTAAGGGGTATTTGTGATTTAGGCCTAGTTAAATAACAAAATGACGAATGTTATCAATAAATAATGATAAATAGCCGCCTGTTACAAACCCGCCATTTGGGTTATACTGGTGGAGATAGGTTGATGGCGACACTAAGTGCAAACCCCATATTTGAGAGTAATGTATATGAAATAGTCAAAATAGCCTGATAATATATTAGTCAACTGTCACTTCAATTTCGACTCAAATAAGGATATATATATATATATATATATATATATATATATATATATATATATATATATATATATATATATATATAAAATACATATATGTGTATACATATTATCTATATATATACATATATATGTGTGTTTACATATATGTAAACGCATATATACTGTATGTATATAACAGTAAATATATATATATACATGTGTGTGTATGTGTGTGTATGCGTCTATATATATATATATATATATATATATATATATATATATATATATATATATACACACATTTATATATATATATATATATATATATATATATATATATATGTGTGTGTGTGTGTGTGTGCATGTATATATAAATAAATAAATACATATATATATATATATATATATATATATATATATATATATATATATATATATATATATATAATTTGTGTGTATGCATGTGTATATATATAACATATATATATGCATATATATACATATATATACATATATATATATATATGTATATATATATATATATATATATATATATATATATATATATATATATATATATATGCATATTGGGAACCAACATAGTTTGGATGTCTTGATATTCTGAGGGAGAAGGTTAGCTTCACGGGTTAGGATTGTACTAGCGAAACAAGCTTCGAAAACGCAACATCAACCACGATGTAACAGCAGAATCATTAACTTCATTAGAGAAAGAAGCAAAAAGACAGGGGTGGCCTGGATGGAAGGTAGAAACTACTTGGTTATGGAAAAAAAAAATCTGAAGCAGCGAGACAACAGTCTCTCATAAGGAACAGCGCCGCTATGAAGGGAGTTGAATCCAAGGATGACCAACCACATGATAGATAGTGACTGAACGCAAGGTAGATGACAATAATACTAAGTGATGCTGTCAGACCCTTCTAAATTCCATCAAATTAGGATCATATAAATGTTTAAGTCCCCTATAATGACCAAGGATGTGATTACTGGCATGATTAATCGCATGGTATATATGACTGATGGCCTAATTAATCGTAAAATTGATGACAAAAGTACTAAGTAATGCAGTGAGAATCTTATAATTTACATTAGTCAAGGCTTACATGAATATGTAATGCCCATAGAAATAACAAATGCATGATTAATGATATGATCAATCGAATGACACATAACTGAAACCATAATTGTTGCAAGATTGATGAACAACAATACTAAAGTTGACAAAAAGTATGATTCTGTTGATCCATATCATATACATTAAAAGGACACAAACAAGAAAATAATATTGATAATATTAATAAGATTAATCAATTGTGTTAAACCTAACATGCTAGGAAACCAAGAGTAATAATAATAGAACAGCATGCAAGAGAAGAGTGGTCACACTTACGTTCAGCCGCGAAGTGGAAGGCTTGAATAAGCTTGCTGTTTTTCTCAAAATCCAAAACGAAATGATATAAAGAAAAAAAAAACACTATTTAGGCTACTACCACTCGATGTGGTAAGTTGTGAATCATCAGCACACTCCCTATCACTGCTCGATATCGTTTCGAGTATTAAAAATTCCTAAAATAGCCAATAAACTAAAAAAAAAAAAACGCAGTGGAAGTTCGGGAAAAGTTTAAAGTTAACACGCGCCGCAAATGTAAACACGAGCAAGATAATGGCAGCCAACCCAAACTGCTTACGAGCGTAAAAGATTTCACAAAATATTGTTTTCAGAATATGTATCGGCACAGTTATTTTCTTTTATGGTAAAATATAATTATATAATTCATTTTAAAACATAATTGCTTATCGTGGAGCATTACATAAAAAACAATAATGTAAAATATTTACCTTTACGCTCCTGTATGACACCCCTGCTTTATCTACCAAATCTCTATTTCAAAGGTAATTAATCTAAATCTAAAGTAAATTCGCTTACGGGCTGTCAACGCAGGAGCCCGTGTCTTGTATAAGGCAAGGCAATCTATAAGCAAGCAAGAAGGTCTACCAACTGTTCAGGGTGGAAAATGAGAAGGCGCGTATGTGTCTCGTGAGGGAACTAGTTTTGTGTTTTCCCGCGCACTGACATCACTCGGAACCCAGCAAGCGGCAAGACTCATACAGTTTTGAAAGTATTCGCCGATCTTTTAGATATTCAATTAAATGATAAGAGACAACGAGGATGGTGGTATGTGCTGTGTTTGGTTGCAATAATAATTTTACAGATTTCCAAGGGATCCATATCTGCACAACTTGGGTTAATCTGTGCCATAGGAATGATGATTTTAACGCGAAGAATGCAACAATATGCTTCATTCATTTTGTCCCTGGTGATTTTGGAGAAAGTCGGGCGTTACGGGGCGTACTTTTAGGTTATCATCCTAAAATCACTCGGGAACTGAAATATTGGCCTACTGCTGTGCCTACTCAACACACGTACAGTATATTAAGGATATAACCTAAGGTATTTTTTTTTTCTTTTTTTTTGGGGGGGGGGCTATAGCACTGGAAGAGTATTTTAGTTAGCTTAGACTATTTTTTTAATTGAAATTCTGTAATTACAGAGAGAGAGAGAGAGAGAGAGAGAGAGAGAGAGAGAGAGAGAGAGAGAGAGAGAGAGAGAGAGAGAGAGAGAGACCCAATTCAGTTCAATACATCTCAAATGAAAATGGTTTAAATACAGAAATTTTGATTATTCTATTTATAAGGCATATTCATAAAGCTTACAATTCAGATTTTTGTAAGGTTTCTTTTTGTATAGGTATTCTATTTTATAAGCCTATATCTATGCAGTACTTTTGCGTGATGATTGATAAGATTTTCATGAAAATTATTGTGCTTAAGCCTATTTTCAATTCTTTCATATTATTTGTTAACTATTTCTTGTTATTATGTCCACTGCTATAAACTAAAATACGTAGGCTTACAGAATATAGGCACATAGGTCTAGCCTACGGTCTTTTTTTATGGGACAAGGAAAATTTATGACCTGGTTCTCTCTCTCTCTCTCTCTCTCTCTCTCTCTCTCTCTCTCTCTCTCTCTCTCTCCTCTCTCTCTCTCTCTCTCTCTCTCTCTCTCTGTATTTTTGAAAAGTCGAGAGTTAGTACATTCACTTAAGCTAGATTCCGCCTCCCGAAGAGCTCCTTAAAACGCCTCCCCGAGCTTGGCTGCTAAAGAAAGCTTTTCTTTTGTAGACAATTTTAGGAATCCTTTTAGGCGAACTTTTCAGGCAGATATATGTAGCTACAGTAACTTTAATATTAGCTCTTAAAAAGACAGGTGATCAGGTGATAATAAAAACAACATGTAGGAACTACTTGAATAAGATGATTAGAATTATGGCAATATAGCTGCAATTGATTTAGTCAAACTAAAAGTATTTGTGAAAAAATATTGCAATTCGCTAAGAGCTGTTTTTTTCAAAATATTTGAAATTTTGAGAAACCTATCCAATTTCCACCTTCAAGAAATGAGACCAACAATTTATGCAAAATACTAACTAATAATCTAATGCACATATAATTTATCTTTGGTAGTCTTAAGATTTTGGAATTGAAATTTCTTGACCCCAAGATTACTTACACACATTGAATCATGATTGTGGTCATTATTTTGCACTAATTATTTTGCTTCATTTTAAGGGCCAGGTAATGTAAGAATTAAACCCTATAGCTACCTTTAAAGTTCAGCTACTGAGACCTTTAAAACTAGGCCTACTAGGCTACTTCTTTATACAATAAATGAGGCTAAACAAGGAAGAATTCTATTATTTTTTTTTCTTTCCTCTAACTTCATATGGTCTGACAGTCCATTGCACTCGAAGGTTGAAGCCCAGGTTTCCCCCATAGTCTGCCATAGCACATTCTTCTCAAAAATAGATACCCCGAAGGGAGGATATAGTTTTAGGAATAATATAAAAGTCAGACGATGCTAGGCTGGATAAAGAAGAGGCAAACATTCGCAGAAACAATAATTGATAACCGATGCTTAGTCTTGGAATAACAGTACGGAAATTATGATTAACAATATGACTATTACTGGCATAATACTTTTCTAAATATTCAATCATGATAATGCTCTTTGAATTCTAAAATACAAGGGTCATCGTCAGAGATTTTTGGTTCAAGGGGAACCATGTATTTTTGTTTATTGCTTACAATCTTGGAAGTCTGATCTGCATATGTTGCATGGAACAGTCTGAAAAAAGTAAAACATGTTCTGTAAGCTTCCAATACAGTTAACTTATACTCTAGTGTCAGCCAGATTGGTACCCATCTACCAGTCAATTTTTATAAATGAATAATTGAAAAATATAAGTATTACAAAGATATCGTAAATTTCAATCCTAGTATCCTATCTAGTATTCTATCTAAAGTATGTGTAATAGTCCACTGTAATATTAAACGGAAAGACTAGATAAAAAGCAATGCATCAGTGACAAGAGGAAGTATTAATCTTCAGCTATTAGTATCTTCCCGCCCATTGGCGTAACACCTAAGTGTCTACGGTCTCTTTTGTTGAATTATATCACACCGCCAGAACGCGAAGAGGGATGCGTTGGTTTTCAAGTTCACCTTACGCACCTCGAGTCACCCACCTGCCTCTCTCATCTCACATTCTCAGTTTTCACATCATGCTCAGTCGGGTCTGAGACGCTCCCAGGAAAGGACGTAACCGTCGGCGATCAGCCAGAGTTTGGAGCTTGGTTGACCCACAGTTAGTTGTTTGAGGTTTTTCCCGAACGCGTGCCGGCGGTTGTTGCGATTCGGTTTGTGTTCTGACCTTGAATAAGTGATTAATGGAGTGTTTGTAAACACCTTCTTTATACAGAATTTCAGGATTCTCTTAATTGTTTATTCTCCTTGAATCGTCGTAAAACTTAATTGATTAAAGGTAATGTTTTTTGCAGGACTAAATTGACCTTGAGAGTGTTGTGTTACCTTGACTGCATAATTACCGTCATCTCGAGAAAGTAATTATGGCTAAATATAACCACAAATGAAGAAAATAATTCTGTGATTTTAAAAAAAGGAAGAATCGAAAAATATTGAAGGAGACTTGTTCACTAGGTAAGTAGAGATAAAGCCATTTTTCCTTTTTCTTTTCTTTAGGGCAAGTAACGTTTTCCCTTTTCATTTATCTTTGATTTAGAAAGTAAATTACTTTTTCAGTTTGTTATTCACTAGCTTAGTCTTAACAGACCATGTAAATTGATATAGAATTATGCCAATGTTTAAACATATCTTATTTAGTTTACGTTTATATTATACAATATTTCCTACATATATGAATTCTGTCAAATTTAGAGGTGTATTTATTAAGAAGACTTTTTGTGATGATATTCAATTTGTCGAACAACATCATCCTATTCATAGAATGTAATCGACACCACTGGGTACATACTCACACATATATATATATATGTACGTATATATATATATATATATATATATATATGTATATATATATATATATATATATATATATATATATATATACTTATGTATATGTGTATTAATACATTATATATGATATATATGCATATATATATATATATATATATATATATATATATATATTGATATATATATATATATATATATATATATATATATATATATATATGTATGTATATATATATATATATATATATAAATTTTCATATGTATTTATATGATATATGAATATATATACAAACATATATATATATATATATATATATATATATATATATGTGTGTGTGTGTGTGTGTGTTATTATTATTATCATCATTATTCTTATTAGTATGTATTATCATTAATACTGGAAAATAGATATTTTTTCCGTGATGAGAAAATTTTAAATTGATCTACAAATTCATCATAAATAAGTGTACTATTATAGAATCGCAGCATTCGCCTGTACATACTTAGAGAGAGAGAGAGAGAGAGAGAGAGAGAGAGAGAGAGAGAGAGAGAGAGAGAGAGAGAGAGAGAGAAATCTAATTTTACTTCATTCAAGAATAGAAAATATCCATTGACATCTTTAAAAGATGTTGATAAGAAATGTCCCTATCAGAGATGATCAATGGTGTTTATCTACCTTAAAAATTCCTCTTTTGTTGATAAGTTGTTTCAATGTGAATTAAAATTTCCAAAAACTCTAATCTCTCTATGGGAATCCCACGTCACTTTTACCTCTCCTTATTTATTTTCACATCACAACCTCATGAATGTTCATGCAACGCATTTGCAACACTTGTTATCTACTCTTCATAGCCCGTTCATCTCACGGACTGTAGTTGGTTCCTTAGTCTACTTTCTCTCCAACTTATCCTCTTTTATACTTCCATGATCTTTGCTTCCATTTTCCATCATAATTATGTGATAAAAGAGAAAACTATTATTCAATCATAGCGTTGATTGTTTCCTATAATCTGAAATAAACTTGAAATAGTCGTGCATAATTAAGTGTTTATTGCTCATTCATATCAAACATAAAAAGATAATTCCGTCTGATGGCATAATTGCATACTTACAATTTAGCTTAAAACTTGATATTGCCTTTTTATTGTTTTGATACATTCTCTGCCTCAGATTACAGAGCATTTGAACAGCTAAACTTTCCTCGATCTCTTTTACAAAGCATCCCTAATAATCTGTTTTTTACCACTAACATTTCCAAGGCCCTTTTAACATTTTAAACATTTTCTATCCTATTTTGCTTTGATTTTAGAAGTATGTAAATTTTTACGGATAGCTCTGAAGTTTTCATTTCTATTTCTTTACACTGATAATGATGCAGCAGGAAAGACGTTCAGACGTACATTACATATCTATACATGGACAAATTTCATAAATTTGAATTAGCATCAAAAGACTCGTGTGTATGTGATTCTCCAATTATTTCTGATTATTTAGACACATGTCAATAGTCTTTGATAAACTTAAGTCCAGCTTGGAACTAGTTTTGAAGAGAGTTAAAGAGGAAAGGTATTTTGTATAAAGTATGAGTTTTGTCATTTGAGCTGGCGATCAGAATTTACTCTACTGCGTTCTTATGGTGAGACGGTAAGATGACTGTTACATTCATTTCTACATGATGATTCCGTAAATGATTTTGTGAGCTCTAACAGGAACAACTATAAGGATTTTGAATAATGTCATTAATAAGTATGTATTTATACTTTAGATAACACAGTTATTACAACAATGATGAAGATGATTATTTATAACAATGAATCTCTAGATAGGTTAATTATTATGCACTTTCTCCTATGCTATCGAAAAGGTAAAGAGGAATGAAAGTTAGAATTGCCAATCGAAAGATCTTTTCCCTAATTATTATTTATATGTACAAACACGGTTTCATTTTCATCTCATACATGGTGTTCATGTGATCATTCGGGATAGCAGAAAGAAGTTTTCTATAAGTCATTTACTGCTTGAAAAATAACTATGCGTACACGATTGCAGAGCTTAATCACCTAATGAAAGTACAAGTTGTGGTTATTGTTCATTCTAGCTTTGAAGACTGTCTCGTGTTCGGTGGCGAGGTACAACCCAACAAGAAATAGACTTTCTTACTGTGTGAGGAATCTGTATTTCCAAGTTATTCAGATGCCGCTTTTGGAATTCTGTTAGGATATAATACAATATTCCAGTAACTCTGTTTCAAAACGGGAGTCATTCACGTCACCTATTTTCCATGTCCCCAAAATTACATAATCTCTTCTAAATTACTGTACTATTTGTGATAAAAGAACAAAGGCAAATCGAAAAAGTTACGTTATAGTTTTCATTACTACTTTTTCTGTATGAATAGTCATGCCAATGTGCAAGGTAAAAGAAATAAAAACAATGTCTATTTTGTAGTCACGGCTCGTAGTGGGAGGTCATGTATTACAGGCTATGGCAATATTCAACCAAGAATAGCCAATAGGTTTCATATTTGTTACGAGTATAAGTAGGTATGCTGTCGTTACCCATACCAAGGTAAAGGAAGTGACTAGGCATCCATCTTGAGCTATACTACTGTATATTATTATGTGCTCTCCCACATGCGTAAGATTATATTGGAATGGATTGATAGAATTGGGCTATATAACTTGGCACTGGGGCCTGTGAGGCCATTCAGTGCACTAGAGCATCTAGGGTAAAATTTTCGAGTCAAGCTATGAGGTAAAAGTCAAAAGAGGTTGGACAATAGAGTAGAAGAATATAAAGCAAGTGCAGCTATAGGGTAAAGGAAGGCGTTAAAGACCCTTAGGTAATGCCTACAGTGCACAGCGTGAGGTGCACTGAAGACATTATCCCCTACGAGGACTATGCGTAAGCGTTCGCTCAACCTTTGTAAATAATGGATTTTACCTTTAACTCTCACTCTCTAACGCCATGTAAATACTTACATATCTCGTGTTAAAAATGCGGTATGATATACCTTATTCGTGTTCATGTTTTTAACTCCGTAATCTAGGCAACGATTGTAAAGATGAAATATCCTCCAAGTTTAATCTTACAGTCTTAGAAAATAACGATGTTCTTAGCTTTTGTGGTTGTGGTTGATTTTCTACCTTACCAAAGCAACCAAGCTGAGGTTAATCCAATATAATTATAGAAATATCAAATCTTATATCATTATATCTAGCGTTTAAAAACTGTGCCATTACGAGTCAATTATTTAACGGTACGCTTAGATATTTATCTCACCAATAATGTATATTTAAAACGATTTGATTCATACGGTAAAATGACTAACTCGCTACAAAGTAAGAGAATTTGAAATGTTTTCCTAGTACCGGTTCCTCCTCTTTACATTGCAGCAGAATTAAGATAAAAAAAGTCAACCACAAATGCCGAGAGTCAAGAACACATTGTTATTTTATGGGAGATTAATTGATTACACTTTCAACATATTTCATCATCGTAATCATCGTATAGATTGCTGAGATGAGAACGATGATGAATGTTAATTCAAGCGTTCCTGCGGATGCTTATCTTTTTATGTAATAATGGCCCTTGTAAACTGCTACATCCTGTTTGTTATGAAAGGCAGTGATGAGTAATAGTAGTAGACATATCACTTGATCACAAGAATTGGATGGATGTATTTTCTGGCCGACACAAGTAATTTCCATTATTTTGGGGACCTGCTGATATATGACAAGATTAATTTTCATTATACATTTACAGCGGCAAAACGAAACCACTAAATTGAATTTGGAAGCTATAGCTTTCTATATCGATATGATATACTTTTTAGACTTGTCTGCTTTCAATTACAATACACATTTTTCAGACAAGGATATTCTTTTCAACACTAAGGGTGTGTCCACACGACTGGCCACTTCCCGTTGGACAAAAACCTTTACCAAACCACGATGAAGGGCTTGAATGAACAATGATAACGTCAGAAGCACAAGAACCAAAGGCATGTATCTGGTAACAAACATTGCTTCCAGATCTAGCTTAGCCCTATGGTCTCTATTGGTTCGCCGGAAAAAAAGTTGAAACCCTGTGTCTGCACGCAGGTAGCCTACTCAAGAAGTAACTTTGTTCCAATCCAGTGCAATCTAAAAATATTTCCTTGTTAATCAGAAAAATTAAAATTAAGATAACAAAAAAAAAAAAAAAAAAAAAAGATCATCCCAACATTCTGATTGCTACATTGTAGATATACTACAAGAGAAACCTATGCAATACTTTACATGAACTGCAAGAATACAAGAATAGACCCCATCACTTCTTAAAAAAATTTTTAGAGATAGTATATAAACATACAGAAAAATTTATATGTTATTCTGGAATAGCTGCCTGCTACTTTTGTAGTTCGTTGCATGAATTACGAACACTCGAACACAGCAGAGGTGGTGTTTTCCCATAGTGTTTTTTTCTTTTGACATCATTTATGTTCATTGTCCCTCCCGATAGTGTTCTGGTAACTATGCTTGTCCAATGGGCATTAGCTATTATGTGGCCTCACCTTAAGGGTACGTTCACATGGCCGGGCACTGAACAACTTGGAAACATCGTTACTATACAATAATGGGTGGCAGGAATAACTGGCGATGACATCACAAGCACAAAAACCACGGTCATTTATCGTGCGACAAAGAGTAATCCTAGATATAGCATAGGTCCATGGTATTTTTTCTCGTTACCCATGTAAAGACTGACGGGAAAAGTTGATGCAACTCAATTGAAATTTGGACTCAAAAGTAAGGTAGTTCCAGGCCAGTGCAGTTTGATAATATTATCATGGTGAGCAGCACAATTAAAATCCAAATAAAGAAATCGGTAGAAACATTGTAATTGTTTCACTTTATAAGAACTGCTAGGGTAGCCCATGTAAAGATTTAATAAGAACTGCAAGATGGCTATGAATCAAACTAACTGAATCACTTAAGCTTTATTGACTCTAGGTATTTCTTTTACACTCATACATTCAATTTTGACAAGGAACCTATTAGACACGACTGCTTTTCCTTTTCTTTAAAATGGCATGAACAGGAAACATTTCATTATCAGTAAATAGATATTGTCCACCTTACACCAAATGACATCGTCCCCTTTCAGGGCTATGACCCTGAAAGAGGACAAGCTTGCAAAAGTTTGGGAACCTATGCTTAAATAAAAGTTTTTCACTTGTAGAGTCAGGCTGAAAATCATAATTGCTGGTCATTAGCTTTTGCATAGCCGAACTAATTCTAAGTCATATACACCTAGAGACCTGTAAAACATGAGATATGAGCACTTTCAACAAGTTCAAGAACTAAAGTTATGTACCTAGACATCAAAACAAGAGTAATTTCTTACTGCTAAATATAGATGTCGATAGAAAGATAAACCTTCAATCACCAATAAGTAATCTACTGATTAAATATCCTTATACCCTTAACAAACTTTTAACAGTACAGAAGTAATCCCTAACAGAAAAAGCAGATCCATTACTACCAGTTGCACTATTTGTATAACTGTTGTTCTGTTAGTCTGACTAGAGTTTTACCTTTACCAGTAAGGGATGGTGCAGTTATACTTAATGAAGCGAGAAATGGACGATAGGGGAGGGCACCTGGTTTCAAACAGATTACCCCACTGGTGCCATATCTCCCACGGATCACTGGCTTGTTTTCTTCTCCAACCCCACTCCACCTTCTTACCCTCTGTATCAGTCTTTCTTTGTTTCTCTCTGTTTCTATATAAATTAGTGTATTTCCGAAATTATTCTATTTTTTTCACAGTACCATTGAGGCAGAATTCAAGGTGTGTTTTTCCTATAAAGGTCCCCCCCCCCCCCATCCCAAACGTGGCATATGATTTGGGTTCCTCTTATGTTCATATAACAGACGCTGCTACTACTCACTCCATGACATCTACACATTTTTACAATGGAATGTTCCCTGCTTCGAGCTAAGGCCGTTATATACAATGGGAACTGGTACTTATTGAAAGAAAAGCAAATAGAGACAGGCAGACAGTGAATAAGGGAGAGGGGTTAGAGAGCCTCTGGTGTTCTATGGACACGTGGCACCGGTGGAGGAAATCGTATAAAATCGGGTGCCCTCTCCTATCGTCCATATCTCACTGCGTTGAGTATAGAAGTAAACTAGGATTTTCCATGAGACTTTAAATCAATTTGGCAAACAAACTATAGATGACGCTAACATATGAAAGTTTCTGAAATTATAATTGACCTTTCTTATCAAACACACAACAAATTTCCAAATATAAAATTAAATCCCTATATAAACCACATACAGTTAAAATATAGACAACGGGTGACATGATATTTGTGCGTGCACACACACACAAATATATGTATATATATATATATATATATATACATATATGTATATCTTTAAATCCGTATACTTATATATATATATATATATATATATACATATATGTATATCTTTAAATCCGTATACTTACATATATATATATATGTATATATATATATATATATATATACATACATGCATACATAAAATCAACCCGATGTCATGTTCAACAGAAATATATTATTACCCCACATTGGAATCACATTCTAGCCTCTCCAAATGAAAATCTTGGTAGCTATCAATTGGATCACCTGG
>NC_090739.1:39083217-39090717 GCF_036898095.1 Palaemon carinicauda | reverse complement strand
AGAGAGAGACTAGGAGTGGTGTGTAGCAATAAAGAAATAAAATAAGAAAACGCAGCTCCCAGCCGTGGTACTTAATGTTCATTGCTCCTATAGACTTTGCGGTCATCGTCTCGTAATTGGCAACTGGTACTCCCAATGCTTAAGCGCTTCTAATGGAACAGCGGGAAAAGACCTCCGTGTGATTTAACCCTCCAAAATCTAAATCAAACCACAATTGGAAGAAGAAAATTATCAATACTTAACGTGAATGAAAACATACACTGTTAATAGCCAGTCTGTTCCTTGTGGATACGGTCAATGGGATGGGGGGAGTAGTAGCGCGCAATGGCTAAGGGACCGGTCCTGCAAGTTTTTGTTTGCTTCCTTTTTTTCACGTAACAGCTCGACATACCAAAACTACATAACCTTTTTGCCACGAATCGGTTAACGCACACGATAAGAGCCCGGCGTACGTCGTTCGTTGTTGTGAGTTTTCCTAATGTATTCATGAATAACACAGATATAATCTTTATTGTTATCGTTAGGACGGTTCATTTACATCGTGGGTCGAAAAATGAGAAAACCAGATGGTGTTCAATAGGTTATCTATAAAAGTTCGAGATGCAGTTTGGTGCGTCTTCTTCAGAAATCCTGTGTTGGGATATTGAAAAAAAGTTCCCAGAATTCGAAAAGTTATTTAGGTCATTATCTTGTTTATACTCACTGTAATAAATCTTCATGACCAATTGTTCCGTAGATAAATTATATATTTGTCGTTCATTTTCACCAAATTCAAACAAAAAATCTTGGAAAAATTTAGTTTTCAACAATTGCTATTTCCATTTACAATAGTCTTGGAGCCTGCAGATATCTTCCAACATTAAATAGGAAGATGAATGATCGTCAAAACAACCCATGGCATTATAAAAATTCAAAATGGAAAGTAATCGACCTTAGTATTGGTGGCATTGTTAGAATATATGTAAGATGACCCATGATAAAGCGAACTAAGTTGATAAGAGCTGAGACTATGCAATACATTGTATAGGTAAGAAAAAACATGAGCAATCTGGGCGTAGAATCACGAGTCTCCGTTCAAGTAGTTGAGAATGTGTAGCTCTCAGTTATGAGTTCGAAATTCTACGAAGGAGAAGGAAAACATAACGATCATTCACCAACTAAAACCAACTATACGTTATTCATTCTAATTAATTTAGTAAGGTAGTTAAATGGTCGACTAAAGGTTGATATTCATTTTGTTACTCTCAGAGATAAAATGAAAATACTTATCATTAACATACAACTGAAAATTAAGAAAACAAAAGGGTAGGTATTACAAATTCTTAACTAGACCTTCTGCAATTTTAAACTTGTTAAAAGAGGATGTTAATGATTGGTGGTTTGCATCATCTACATAAAACGTTGCACAACTCTCAGGAAACACAAATAAATAAACACATTCATATATATATATATATATATATATATATATATATATATATATATATATATATATATGCATAATCATATGTATATATATACACACACACACATATATATATATATATATATATATATATATATATATATATATATATATATATACGTATATATACACAAATGTATCTGTATATCTATCTATCTATTAATCTATTCATCGGTGTGGATATATATATATATATATATATATATATATATATATATACATATACATATATATATATATATATATATATATATATATATATATATATATATAGATAGATAGATAGATACACAAATGTACTTGTATATCTATCTATCTATTAATCTACTTATCTGTGTATATATATATATATATATATATATATATATATATATATATATATACATGTGTGCATATATATACATATATATATATATATACACACACATATATATATATATATATATATATATATATATATATACATATATGTATATATATATAGATAGATAGATAGGTAGATAGGTAGATAAATAGATAATCTTAACACCTCTCTCAGATGATATTCATTTATAATCTTGCATCTATATAAGCTAAAGCTTTCTTGAAATGCTGTATTTTCAAGTTGGGAACAAAACCAAAACAATCCAAACCTGTTTCCAAGTTTGGGAATGAAAACAAGTCCTTATTGGCAGCACTCCCTCGTGTCTATTCGTGTTTTTTTTTTTTGCTGTGATGTTATCTTTGTGAACGTTCGGCAAATGACTTGCACTTGGCTTTTTGCAATGCCATAGTCCGGTGTTTTGAGAAATTTCTGACAAAAAGATGTCATGGCGTATGGTGATACACTCGGTCACTGGGTTAATAAAGAAAATTGTTGATCCCTAGGGGAGGAATAGAGATCCAGTGAAATATAGAGACCCTCTCTCTCTCTCTCTCTCTCTCTCTCTCTCTCTCTCTCTCTCTCTCTCTCTCTCTCTCTCTCTCCACGGAGAGCCTTTTCGGGCAAAAATTGTTTGTGATGCCCAATTGCTATTCTGGTGAGACCTGCTGTCTGAGAGAATGACTTTTATAAATTCGCAGGCGATCCTTTTACCAGACGGCCTTTGGAAAGAGGTAAACAGAGCAACAATGACAGAGGAATTCAAACGCTCTATTGAACGTGAATTGAACTTTCATATGAAGTCCAGAATTGCAGAAAATTTGGAGCAGTGAAGAGCATTTATTCCTTCTCATGTTCACACATTTGTTTGTCCAGTTCTGTTCTATTTGTTTAATTTCGTTTAGTGTATTCGGAGAGAATATCAAGAATAAATGTTTAACTCGTTTATTGATATGTTTTCTCTTTTTTCGTATTGTGACTGATAACTAGAGCGATATTTATTTAGGATTTATAAGTAATTTGTATAATCAGTTATAATTTCACAAAATATAATGGGTATATATATTTTGTTTTTGATTGCTCAGAGAACATCTTAATAAATACCCCTGGAACTTGTGAATAAGGGGATTATCATGCAATTCGAAAAAAAAAAAATCTTTTCATTCTCATTTCGAAAGAATGGAACTGTTCATAGTCTTCAGAAAAGACAACGTAGATATCTCAATATGAGAGTACAAATTTGTGTATAAATCATCTATAGATGAATTTCGTGCGAATATTAGTTAAGTTAAATACTTTCCTGCTTTCTACTTTTTCGTTCCTTCAACTCTTCATTTTACCTCCGTAAAAAGTTCTAATTCTAGAACAGGTTTCTTATTGTATCATCTTCGTACTTTAATCAATAGAAAAAGACTCCCTAGGGAGCCAACTTGGTAAATGATGACATTGATTACACATTGCACGTAAACATGTCCAGGGGTTGTGCAATAGGAGGGCCTTCAGAATGTAATTCTCTTTGTCGTGAATCACTATTATGGATTTAGTGGCCTTCGGACAGAAAAAAAATAACAGCTAATAATAAGACCTTTTTAGATCGCAAGCTAACAAGAAAATTATAACTTAATGGTTAGATAGATCTTAGAAAACTGTAGGTGTAGGGTGCAACAGGAAAGGAACTCCAAATCGATGTTGCAGGGAATATTTAAAGTAAGAAAATCAAGTTTAATCAGTGGATTAGGACCAAGGTATCTCAACGCCTATCAAAGAAATGAATAGAATAGAAATTTTCCCCGAGAAAATTCTTCAAGTTCATCTATGATTAAAGAAAGGTATACCGGACACAAAGAAACTGGTTACTGTGTTTAGCTTGTAATCATGTAAAATGACTACAGTGTGTCTAGAGTTTGAATTCGTTAGAGAGATTTCTCACTCATTCTCATGCTCGTTCTTATACTCCCCACGCATACATATAGACCTAAACACATACATAATACATATGATAAGCCTCTAAGGATTTTTGTACATTTATGCTATCTTAAGGTAAAAAAGATAATATTTTCGTAGTTTTTCAAACATCAAGCCCTGAAATGAATCTCGATTACAAAGAAGAGAAAGAAATGAGCACAAAAATTGAAACCTGACAAATCTTCATCCTGTGAAGGACAAGTCACGAGTAAAGGAAGAGCCACGAATTTTGAGTAACGATTCAACGGGATTCTAAACAGTGGAAAACGACTGGCAATTCTCGAGAAGATGGATGGGTTCAGTTCCACAATAGAGAAGATGAGTAGTGGCGTCATTACAAATATAACTATTCACCTTGTCAATGTGTTTGAAACATGAATGCTATTTTCTCTTTGGTATTTATATGTCTGCTAATTCAGTGATAGTATAACCTTGATGTCTCAGTAAAATTTGAGTTTCATGGTACATTAATATTGCCTGTAAAAAAAATCTCAGTACAACCAATCATGGATTTGCACGACTGCTTTTAACATAAGATATTTACTCTCATGGGCCCCTATATTAGTTAACTCCTTGTTTTTCAACATACACCAGTAGTTCTGTAGTTCTTTGATATGCAATCAGTACCTGGGTCATTTATCAACCACATTAAGGGATTGTCCATTTTCTTTATTTCTTATCAAGCATAACACATCTGACTTAGAGCTTCAATTTACATTCCCCCATCACGCCCATAAAAATTTAGTGTTGCTGGTCTTGTAGACACTAGCAATTTAAAGCTTATGAGACATGCATTCAAGACTAAAATTGCACAAAATCGATTTAGATAAATATATATCAAACTTGTTCTAACATTTTTCGTCATATCAAGAATACATTTTAGTTGAAAAAGAAGACAAGAAGATGTAGTGGGAAGGAAATTCCCACGAAGTCCCTCCGAATAAATAAATTAAGTATTTTTCCTTCGGAAAACTAATTCATAGGTACACCATTTATATCATCACCGCAAATATCCCTCAATACTTCAAACCCAGGAAGTAAATGGAGTTTTATAATACATATATTGGTTATATGACAAAGTGTGGGAACGCTCTTAGAAATTCATGACAGATGGCCTTGAAATCTATATCGTCCTCTTTGGCAAAATAAAATTTCGTTGGTTTAAGCCCAATAAGTGGAAAAATTATTTTACTGTAGAATGTATATTTTAATCAAAACTCATTGTCAATTCCTGTTCAAAATTTGAAAATAGTTGTACGTGTTAAAAATAATATATGCGCAAATATTTATTTATTCATTTACTTATCTATTGATATATAAGATATATATATATATATACATATATATATATATGTATATATATACATATATATATGTATATATATATATATATATATATATATGTATATATATGTATATATATATATATATATATATATATATATATATATATGTGTGTGTGTGTGTGTGTGTGTGCGTGCCTAAGGGTATGTATATGTTGGTGTTTACAAGCATGGGTGTGTGTGGTTTGGTGTCAAAATAACTTTGATTGTTGTATGTTGCGCCATGGAATACTATTACTTAAATCACTAAATAATCTTTGTTATATGTTAGGTTTTGAACTATTTTTAATTTCGTTCTCCGTTATCATCTTTTTTACAATAAGATTCCTAAATTCATGGGATAAGATGACTTCATTAACGGGCCAGTACACATGTTTGTTAACCATCTTTTATGTATTATAGATCGGCATTTATCACCTTCTTGCTCGTCCAATCTATAATCATGAACCTCTAACGCAGTAATTTAACAATATCCTAAAAAAAACTGAGCATTAGAATTACCTTAAGTCCGTGGATGATGTATAGACAGCATGACACGATAAGCTGACGCTTTGACCATTTTGATTTAGTACCCATTCGGGTTAATGAACTGTTACGGGGTTGGTTGAAGCCATTAGCTGTTACTTGTTCGGTGTGTTATCTACGTACAATTCGATAGACTATTCAAAATACTTGGTGCAAAAGTTATGGGAGGCACGATGAGACCTGTTCATTAAAGGAAACGTAGGTGGTAGAGGTACATTAACGTAGTCTTCAATTTGAAAGATATAGATACGAACACAATTTGCAAGGAGGAAGAGTATCATCTGTTTGTTTGTTTTCACCTGGAATATTGACAAATTCTCAATCTACTTAAATTACTGAACCCATAATATTATGGTGAGTTTTACGTCGTTACTAAGCGTGGTTCCGCGATGAAGGAAATATTTATGGATTAATTGATAAGTGGCTAAGACCATTAGTTTTTCTGATTTTCCATTTAATAACTCAACTCTTGTAAGAACAGGTGATTGACTAGGAAGACGAGTGTATGTCCCACGAATAAAAATTGCTATGCATGTGGGAGAGCAACGGAATAAATGGCTTTTGTTTACGATTTCAGTTTCCGGAGTCACTATGTTCTAAACGAAAAAAAAAAAAAACACTAAGTAAGTTTATCATAAAGAACAAAATATGCCCTATCACACACTGATATTTGATTATCATTGATGAAATTTTAAGAACTCTGTAAATCGCTTTATTCGAGATCGTACATCACCTTGTTGAAATGAAACGAAGAAAAGGGAATGGAAGGATGGTGGAATGTGGTACTGAGCCCATCAGATGGCCTTCCTTTGGTCGAATTACCTTAAAAGGCAAATTTTTACCATTTTCAGGAGCGAATGGTCACGCAGGTATACCCTTAGCACAGAAATGAATATACAAATTCCCTCCTGTAAGCGCGGACTTTTATGTGTATGTGCGAGTGTACCTGCAAACCTCCTCCCACACATTACCACTCACCCACACACACAAAACACATAATCAAGCTGAGAACGATGCATCTCTGTATAAGGAAAGATGCTTATTCATTGTTATGAAGACTGATGCTGTTCAAATGTAAATGAAAAAAAACAAAAAGAAATAGAAAGGCTGTTTATAAAACCAAATTAATAGCTTTATGTTCAAGGTTAAGGTTGAAGAAGACATAATTTTTACAACTAATGCGTTGTCTTTATGTTTCATCAGCATTAATCAGTTTCCTTTACCACTGGATGGCTACAAAAATGAACCACAACCTTCGTTTCTAAATTCATTCATCATCTTTCCATCTTGGATGAAGTCAGTGCGGTAAAACTTTCGTATCAGTAATTCTTTCCAACACTAACACACATTGCGCTCTTTACCTCTATCGTGAACCTACTCTGGTGCTTCCTGGATATAATCTACGTCTTGCATGCCATCTATCTTACCCATTGTAGGACATCCTCTCCTCCTAATTCCTAAAAATTCTAAATTATGCACACTTTTCATTAACCTATTGTCGTCCATTCTTTCCACATGACAAATATTTTACTTATGTTGACCTTCTTGTCTCTTCTACGTATCGCCAAATTTCTCCCCTTATTAGTTCTTACACAAGATATTCGATGGGAACGTTTCATCTTATCAACTTTATCCTTTTTCCTTCTATTCAAAATCAACATCCACATTCTAATTCCATAAAGAAGAGTGGGCTTAACAATCCCTTCATCTATTTCCCCGTTGACTTCTACAGATACCAATTCCCTGTAATATTGTGAATACATCCTGCTATTTTTTCTTGCTATGCTCATTCTATAACTACTTTTGTCTCATCTTACCATTATCCAGTCTTTTAAGCTCCA
>NC_090739.1:39043217-39050717 GCF_036898095.1 Palaemon carinicauda | reverse complement strand
ACGAATATCCAGATCAATAATTCAAAGGTGTATTTTATCGCACAAGAACAATCTTGTCACGAATCTTGGATATCTGAATTACAATTGATGATAGTCCAAAGGAAAAAAATCTCCGAAATAATGTTCGATTCTCACTTTTGAAAAGGCAATTTCATTGTCGCTTTCACGCGACGCTTTTCTTGAACGATTCTAAGAGATGATTTGACCATCCAAGGTACGACCCGTTAGCACCGATGACTTGACACTAACGTAAATGAGAATGATTCTCATTTCGACCAAACGTCTTATAAAAAAAGTCACTTATAAAAGTGAAAATTTGAAGGCCGAGAACTAAGCTGCATTGTCACGTCATAATGACAGAGTCTCGTGATATATGATTTTGTCATTTCGTCTGGTAATGGATAGAAAGTAAGGCCAATAGTCAGCTTGTTTACAATTCTCTATTATGGTTCTGTGGATCAGTTTATTTTTAATATCTATAAATTCCAGTACGTTTGATTTAAAGATACTTGCAAAATGTTTTCAAATATCTTTTCTATTTGTATCGCTTCAATTATCCGTCTTCTCGTATAAACGATGTTTAATTTCCTCGATTTAGCTCTTTTTAATGTTCTATTGTCAATTTACTGTGCAATTTGTAGTTTCTGAACGATTGAGAGCGACCATTGTCGCAACTCATAAGAGCTAAGATAATAATTCCATAAAAAAAAATAAGAATGCTTTATCGTTTGGTAAAAATGTTCATGAGATAGAAGGCTCATGAAAGATGATACAATAGAAAGAATAAAGAAAGATTGAATGCTATGAGACTTTCTTTTCAATTCGTGAGGGCATTCTGAGAGCTTCATGAACGATTGAATTACTTCTCTTTCTAATTGAGTTACGATTTGGTACGACATCTTAATGTCATAAGCAGCAGAAACTATATATAGCCTACGTACGTAGTTAGATGAAACTGGCTTCCATTATAACAATGAATGCTGTATAACAAAAAAATTGAAATGGAACCTTAGCTGTTAGAATACAATTTTAGAAACGTTTATTGGAAAATACGACATTTATTTATTTTCCCCCAGAATAATATGATTTCTTTTGCAATTCATTAACTTTCAAGAAGATTGGTGGGTTTTATTGACATATGATGGACTGGTAGGACTCTGGTGACTGGTACAACACATGAACATACACTACCAGGCTCTGAGCGATGTCAGGCAGGACAGTCGATCGGGACTACGGTCTACCCCAAAACAAAAACAAAGTCCTTCAAAGAGAAGGCAACCGTGCTTACCCCATACAACTGGGAAAAAAAGAACGTTCATAGAAGAAAAATAAATATTCAAAGAGGATAAGCAGTTAATTTAGGAATCCGGTGGGTAAAAGAATCCAAATTCCTAATCAAAATTGCACAATGACCAATCCCAACGTTTTCAAGAGCGAAGACAGAAAACTGCCAGCTTCAGCCAGGTTTGCAGAGACGCAAATTAGTAAGGCTCAAATTGATACGTTCAACAACCAAATAATCTAGAGTCGAAAAGACTACTCATCATCAATCAGCCTTTGGAAAATCAATTTTGACGTAAGCTGACACAGAGCAAGCCCTCTTCCTCTTGCTGAAGTATACTTGGTTAACACTGGAATTTTCCTGTTACTATCGTGCTTTTCATATGCAAATTATATTTACCCTAAATCGTTTCATGTATACAAAGAAAGCAAAAGTAAATGAAAAATCCAAACGAACAAATTAAAAAAGCACAAAGAATGAAAGAGCCTTTCTGGTCTCTATTATGCTAATTATCACTTACTGCAATAGATCCTTGACATCAATCAAATCGCCTAAAATAATACGATCAACTTTATGGTTCATTGACGATGTGTGCCGTTGATGATGACAAAGGTACCACAAGTACGAGCAATTGTTACCATGGCAAGTTTCTTCTTCTGCGACCTTTGACTCCAGATTTTGAAGCTGGAATGCGAGGTAAGTTATTTCTGGCAACGCTGCATCCTATGTGCTCATTCAGTTCTGTGTGACAGATGTGATGAATGTACCGTTGTAATGCAGAACTGATGCCATATCAAGTGTGTTAGTGATAACTTCTTTTCGTGATTTGATGTTTTTGACAGCACGGGCTCTTGCTCGTCCTAGCAACTATTAATATAGTGTTCGGTGTCGAATAGGAGAAACCACTCAATATTCAATAAATGGTATTATCGTTTCATACCTCACCACTGAAACAGTCTGATACTCTTAGATAATAATAATAATAATAATAATAATAATATAGAAAAGAAATTAACGTTACGTTCATGGCTTGGAAGATTTGTACTTACGACTCATTGAAATCCTTGTACATGACGTTAACCCATTAAACAATCATCCTTAACGATTGATCCTAATATTGTAAATTTGTTATTATGCATAATAAATCAGGTTTATATTTTCAAAGATAATACTAATGATAAATGTGATATATGTGTGTTTCTATCACCTAAAGAAACCGTTTATAAGAATGAAATGTCGAATTCAATCGTTCAGAATCATTTGTTTTGCAATTCTAGAAAATCACGAATACTGATGCAAATTTCTAAATTTGTTACAAAAATTAAAAAATTAATGAATGCATAATTGAAGATGTTCTGTGATGTTAAGCAATACTACTGAAATGAATTCAAAGTTAATAAAGTACGAAAAGAATTAGTATTTATTACACAATCTTCGTCCCTGCGTTTATGCATTTTGTTATAATTCATTCTTTAATTGATTTATATGATATAACGATTTTGTCCTTGGCTTTTAAAAGAAATTTAATTTATTATGTGTTGTACTAAAAAATGAAAAAAGATTTCATGTAGTTGGCCAATAAAAAAGATATATACTTTCAATTCATTTGATTTGTTATAATCTAATAATAGATTTGGAAGTAAATTCACGTAGAAGTTTTTGAAAAGCACGAAATGTTTTAGCTTTTGATTGATATTTCTCACTTGCTTAAGGAATTATCGTACAAAATCGAAATATCTTTACAAATTATGTTTTGTTTTTACACCCTTTTCCGTAATTGGTTTTTATCTATTAACCAATTAAGTGATTTAAGATTGATTTTAATCTGAATATTTCTTCTCTTTTTGAAATCCAAGGACTAAGTTCTTTTATAGACTGTACTTGCTATTGAGAAGAGTATATAATGTGGATTTAATATTTGGAAATAAAAATGTATGGTAAATATGAAGTTTATGAATATATTTTCGAATTAGAATTTTAGATACAGAAAATTTAATTACCAATGGATTTGAGGGTATTTGGGACAGAGGCTGTTCAAATCTGCGGATTTTGAACATATTTCACATCCCAAAGTGTTAAAAAGACGTTTATAGCAAGCAGAAATAACTTAAAAGTAAATTGAAAATTCTGCATTGTTTTATAGCCACGCACACCAAAAATCACAGACATTTTATTTTTAAGAATACTTTCGACGTCTGTTATGAAGGACGACTTATCGAGTTCTTGAGAAAACTCGTGAAGTGAAATTGAAGTTAAAGACAAATGAACTGACACACAGAAAGAGTTGCTCACGCACTGTACATGACGGAAAGGGCTTATTGTTGTTGTGATGCCAGTTGGTTGGAAGATATAAGAAAAAACGATTCTCGATGAGAAAATAAATCACATGTGTTAAATAACTTGAACAATATCTTGATGTCTAATTTTTTTTTTTTACATAGGTTAGCTACACTTTATGGGGCACATTTAAAGGACTGACTCTATGATAATCTGACTGAGGTAATTATTTTATATATTGTATTGTCATGTGAAATATAATTCATCGAAAAGAGAGAGAGAGAGAGAGAGAGAGAGAGAGAGAGAGAGAGAGAGAGAGAGAGAGAGAGAGAGAGAGAGAGAGAGAGAATGGTCAAAGACTGGCCAGCATCATTTTTATGAAACATTTATTCTAAGGCTTTTGCAACTGATTTGTTGTTTTCGTGCTTATTGAATAAGAGCCCTTTAAGGAATTTGGACATGGAAAGAAAACTAACAAACACGTTTGCTCAATGCGAAAAAGGATGTCATCGTCATAAAATTTCAGTAAACCTGTTTAATACACAAGCTTTGATTTGAATCTGCAATACAACTGAATAATATTCTTTCTTTCTTCCCCAGATGAAATTAGGAGAAATGGTGTAAACTTCACCACGAGTGAAACACTAGTGTTTCTCAGTAGTTCTTCGAAAGACCGAGTCCCCAACAGAAAAAGGAATCGAGAGTCATAATAAATATCAAAGAAAAGCGATATCACAGTTGAACTTTGCACTCCCCAGTGTTGCTACAGTTACGACGCGACACTTTGACGCCTCCCTTTCCTCGGCAGACTTTCAAAGATCGTTCTTGGGAGATCCTTTTGGCAAGATTACGTCGACTTCTTTGTTTGTAAGTATTGATATGAATTCTCTCTCTCTCTCTCTCTCTCTCTCTCTCTCTCTCTCTCTCTCTCTCTCTCTCTCTCTCTGTACTGAAATGATATAGTACTTGTTAATGGATCCCTTCAAGCAGATCAGGTGGAAGCAGTTAATTTCGTCATATTACCATCATTGCTCCACACTGTCAGAGTTGCCTTATGCCAAAGGGTTCATACTGACTCAGGAAATGCTCATCATTCCCAGGGAGTACTTACTTGAAGAACAGCTTTAAAAAGCTGAATAGCTGACTCGTGAACGGGTAAAGCCTTTATGCTAGTGTTTCTGATTTTGTTCACTGACATAGTTAAATACTAGTGTATCCTACCGTCAAAAAGGACAATTAAATATTTAGATGGATATGCACAGATATGCACGCGCACACACACAGATTAAACCCTTCCCACCCTCCCTACCCCTTTCCTAACTATAACCCGGAGGTTCAGCAATTATGGGAGAGTATGGTTTCAGAGAGTACTTCTCCGGATACCTCTCTCACCAGGGTGTGAATGCTTCCTCTCCCCCAAGGTTGGACAGGAAAGAAAGAAATATATATATATATATATATATATATATATATATATATATATATATATATATATATATATATATATACATATTTATATATGTATATATATGTATATGTATATATATATATATATATATATATATATATATATATAAATATATATAATATACATATATATATATATGTATATATATATAATATACATATATATATATATATATATATATATATATATATATATATATATATATATATATATATATATAATCTTTTATCTCTGATGACATGTTGAAAAAACAAATAATCCTTTAGTTACTATACATTTTTTATGTCTATGAGAAGAACACTAACATATCAAAAAGAGCAATGAAAATAATCCAAAGTATGTTAACTTGATAATTGTCCTCTGATAGTGAGATAACCTTCTGCGCGTGGTTCGGAAATACCAATTGAGTAACAATGCTTTACGGTTTTCTTGCATATTTCATGAATAGAACGTATAAATGTGTGTCAAAACAGCAAACACCCGCAGAAATTAATTTAGAACATAAAATTTTATTTATTTTCTGATCAGTCCCTCTGTAAATGTTCAGTAATAATAATGTAAGAAAAGAAAAATTTTCTGTCACTCCTACCAATCCTAAGGAACATGAAACGCTGGTAATGATTCTTTTGAAGATAACTTATTTATCCAACAGAGGTAGGAAGCTTTAGCCCTTTTACCTTATCCATCATCTCCGGTGCAAATCCTTCCCATCAAAGTTCCCACCGTAACGCCACCTTTCACACGCATCTGTGTAGGGACTCGATCCGTTCATGAGTTGGCCATACACAACCACACAGAGGTAGGAGCACACGACCCAAGGCCATGGATTTATACTCTGTGGCTTCCAGGAAATGCCTATGCAAGGAAAATGTAAGTTTTTGTCATAAATGGTGTCACGAATTAAGATACGGACAAATGGAAGGTACTCTTCAAAATGGTATGAGGAGGAGGATCTGATCCTACGAATTAGCTTGAATCTGTTAAATTGGTCGTGTCTAAGTGTAACTTTTGGGATTCATTATTCAAATATCACGTTATGGGTAGAAATTCATAGTAGTGGGATAAACCCACTATAGATTCCAACAGAGAAGATAAAGTTGTATGAGACCACCATAGGTTATTATATGTGAACTGGTGTTATATGTATATATATATGTATATATATATATATATATATATATATATATATATATATATATATATATATATATATATATATATATACATACATATATATATATATATATATATATATATATATATATATATATATGTGTGTGTATGTGTGCGTGTATACATACAGTATATATATATATATATATATATATATATATATATATATATATATATATATATATATATATATATATATATATATATATATACATTTCTTTCCAGTCACAGCCAGCTCCCCTGTCCCTCGGAGTAGGAAGAGGGAGTAGCAATACCCTGGTGAGAGGGCGGGGTGTGTGCTTGTGTGTACATAATTATGTATTATTTTTCATAGGTCGCGCATACTAGTTTATTATATTTTCCTTGCTCCAGGATATTTTTTTTTTTCGTGGGGGGTATTTTTTTTTATTCTACTGGTACCATTTTAATGTTATCCAAAGACTTTAAGAACTTTCATGGCATTTAAAAACGAATACGATACTATCACCACGATGTTGGTGGCTCCTGTATGAATTATTGCGATGAATAACTCACCTTGTACCCGTTAAGATACATCAATCATGTTGCAGGATCTCATGATATATGATATTGGCTTGTCATCGAGTGTGATTGTAATCTTACCTTACCATGCAGGACTTCTGAAGAACTGCAATATCATTCATGTAATATTCTGAAGAGATTTCTCGTCCAAAATGATCACATTGCTTTGTATTTCACTTTCTTAATTCTGATCGTGTGTAAAGTTACATGATCTAACAATATTTGCCTTTAATTCAAAATCAATATTCTTCTTGGCAATCCTCTGTATAGGTATGCCAGTCTCTTTTTCACTAAAATATTTCTGAAGGTTTTTGTTATAACCTATTATCCTTTTCATCCGTAAGAATTTTGAACAAAATGTGTGTGCTTTTCTGAAATATACAATTTTCCTTTCTTTCCTAATAATTACTATTATTCGACATAAGGCTTAAACTCACGGTTTCTTTCATTCTCCGAAAAGGGGCTTCACTATTTACCACACAAGCAGGAAAGGTATAAGATAAAACCGAAATTGCGTCATAAAACCGTAAAACCTCTCTATTCCACTTGACGACTTCCACTTAAGAGAAATTCTTACGCATTCGAATTTGACCTTGGGACAGCACAGCGCTTGACTACCCACGGAGAAGATGAAAATGACAACCAAAGTGATGGATGGCGGTAAGAGGCTCACGTTAGAGCCCCGAGAGCAAAGGGATTAGTGTCGACGTAGGTGCTTCTTCACTTGACTTGATGAAGTGAGTATTCAGGAGGGTGACTT
>NC_090739.1:39028217-39030717 GCF_036898095.1 Palaemon carinicauda | reverse complement strand
TTAGTGACCAAGACAAACCCCCTCCATCTTTTTATCAAATATATGTTTTATTTTCACAAAGGATATAAATGGAAAACTATATCAACCACCATCATCGGGGTGATTTACTCATGCGACACTTCTTTTTGGATTGCGTGAATCAATTGCTATGTATAGCCTGCATGTTCTTTGTTCCATTTTCGCTTGGCTGAAATGCACCAACAATGGCCGTCCTGTATTTTTAATGACGATTATATTAAGTTAAACCATCGTCAGAGTACTCCATGCTTAGATTTCCTCGATCATCTTAATTTACATAGAATACCACTTATATGTTATTATGTGACTGTATGCTTTGCCGAGTGTAAGTATTCTCATTCTATACGGGTGCCATAATATCATAGTGCCTAATATAACAGATGTATCGCATCTTTTGTACCAAACAATGTCTAGAAGTGCTACGTTTACTGATAATGGTAAAGATATAGACGGAGCTTAAGTGCTCTCTGAAACGACTTATTCTATTATGACTTTTCTTTGTAAGATTTGTTGAACATTTATTGATATGTTTTGTATTTTTATTCCTTCTAATTTAGCATTTATGTTTTACTTGCCTTGTATACATTTCATTAATGAATGATCTTCTGTGAAAGCTTGCTGATTAAGGTCTTGATATAAATGAGAGGATACACTTCACAAAAAAAAAAAAAAAAATAATGTTAATAGATAACTACTGAGAAAAGTTTCTTTATATTTTCAAACTATTTTGATAAAATGAAATTTATTTTATTTGATTTTATTAATTGGATATGGCTTAAACAAAGGCTACCTAGTTCATGTTCACGCACAAAGTTTGCAGCCATATCCTAACTAACGAGGTTAAGATCATCATAGAATATAAAAATATATTTCTCCTTTTTACAAAATGGGGCAACATGATATCTAGACGCAATAGGTATTTGAATTCAAGTTCTTTGATTGCAAAAGAAAAAAAAAAGTTATTGATAAGATCAGTGATATCCAAAACATCACAGCAATGATCACCAAATCATAGTCAACAAATATTTCACTTGGTTAAAATTGACTAGCACCTAGGGGGTATTCTTAAATCGTTTTCACGGGGAAGTTAACAAGAACTAGAATAAGATTGAAACAATGTTTCTCTAGACATTAAGGATAAGCTTATCAGTAAAGTATCCCGACACTGCTTTAATTATCATCTCTGACCTCGAAATAAAGGGGCGTATTCCGGTTTGGTGGGAGGAAGGGGATGAGGTCGAAGAACGGACATAGGACTAGTCGAGAGATTGGATTGCAACTCCTTGACCTCGTCTTAGTGTCTGGGGTCATAAAGGGCAATGGGGCCCAGTCTCACCTCTAGTAGAGCGTAAAAGGGAAGACCCGTGTTCTTTGAAAACATTCTTCGTACACACCTACCTGAATTATTGCCTCTCTCTCTCTCTCTCTCTCTCTCTCTCTCTCTCTCTCTCTCTCTCTCTCTCTCTCTCTCTCTCTCTCTCTCTAAGTATATTTTCTATGAAACCTACAATACACCAATTCATTAGTTCTCTTTTCCTCATACATTTCATAAATCTTATGATATCATCTCTTGATACTTCATCCGTCAACGGTGTTCGAATGAATATTGACAATGAAATGACATCAAGACTAATTTCCTATGATGCGAATGATTTTGGTATAAGATATTTCAAGTTGCATTCTCTTTCTTTTGCAGACTGTATTTTCCGTAAAGGTTTTGTTGATTAACGAAATTACGAGTTTTTCTCACTGCGTACAAATGATTTGCGTTCCTCTTGATACAGTTTTTTTTTCTTATTCTAAGGGAAAACTTTCATTGATGTTCATATTGTGCAATGTCATCTATGTGTTTATATTACTAGTTTCACTGCAAATCTAAATGTTCAAGTTTTCATATATTCCTGAACGTTAATAAAGCTATGAGCCTATTTTATATTTTCAATTTCATTTTAAATATCGCAAAGTTTTCCAATATGCTTTTTTTTCGTTTTCTTATTTTTCTTTATCATCATTTTCACTGTAAAGTTTATGAAGGTATTCGGAAGTAACATCCCTTTTCAAGTAAATTAGATCTAATAATTCCTCGATAAAGTGAGTTCTCGTTTCGTTCCAAAAGATGTTAAACCTACTTAGGAAAAAACAAAAATCTCACGCATTCTCGAATCGTTAAATGTTTAAAGGTCGCTAATAAGTGACAGAGGCAAGAGACAAGGCAATTTCTTATAGACCGGCCCTTTATACAAATGATCAGCAGACAATCCCCTATCCACCAAACCTAGGACCAATGTGGTTAAAAGCGGTAGCATCCCTAGCTTAAAAATAATAATGCTAAAGGCAACAACTTGTACTATCAAACATAATAACTGAAATATCTTCGAATAGAAATAATTCAATGTTGACAAATGATTAAATAGATAGCAGTTAACCGTTGTATACGATACATGCACTGCCAAATCACTTAGAAAACTTAAAGATAGATTTT
>NC_090739.1:38998217-39023217 GCF_036898095.1 Palaemon carinicauda | reverse complement strand
TATGAATATATATATATATATATATATATATATATATATATATATATATATGTATGTATATATATGTATATATATAAATATATTATATATATATATATATATATATATATATGTATATGTATATATACATATATATGTATATATATAAATATATATATGTATATATATGAGTATATATTTATATACTGTATATATATATATATATATATATATATGTGTGTGTATATATATATATATATATATATATATATATATATATATATATATATATATATATATATATATATATATATATATAGATATGTGTGTGTGTGTGTGTGTGTGTGTGTACAGGTGTGGTTTTTGTGGGTGGTATTTTAGTGAGCTTGTGCTCAAGCATATTTTTATGTGACTTTCTGTGAGAACTTATAAAAAATCAGTAAAATCTCACTATTTTCTATAAATCACTCTGTAACATTAGAGGATAAACATCCACCCATTATGTAATCAAAACATTTCGTGTTCGAGACCTAATACTAACAGAACTACAATTTTGCCTGTTTATAACTCTTACCTTATGCAAGATAATGCATCGATGACGAACAACCATTACTTTCTTGATTACATTTTTTCTAATAATGTAGATATTATAGCAGCAATGTATTTAGAAAACATATAAGATGGAAAATTGATCGAATTTATTTCGAAGCAGGGATACCTACTCAATGACCCTTGTTGGTTTCTAACAGAATTATATTTTTTTTTATTAGGTTGTGACCATTTTCAATTTGTACACAAGATCGATTGACTATTTAGTTTAGTTATTCAGAGTTTTCTAAGCAGGTTTTTCAAATGACTAATATTCTTCTTCCAGTAGATGAAATTAAAAAAAAAAATATTGAAAGGATATATACGACGCATAACATTGCCTTACCCATCGACCTTCACGAGGTGGTGTCTTAGTTCAACATCCGGTTCCTTTATGCAAAATTCTGTCCCACACATGCACACACGCACCAGTTTGACACATGTTTTGGAGATAAGTAGAGTAACATTATTCTCATTACTTCCGCCACACAGCTTATGTTATTTTTTGCTTTATTTGTATTCTTTTAAAAGAAATATCGTAAATTTATGGGTGGATTTTTGCAAAAATCTTACCGAAGGGGTGGGGGTGTCCTCAATTCTGGAAGAGATTAAAATTTTATTCATAAAAATAGAAAACCCTCCTTTGTGATTGCAACATTGCAATAGGTTTTATAAACAGAATTTATTTATTACTTCTGCAAAGAAAGTTTGATTAAAATTATGTCTTTTATCGTAAGATCTAATCTGTATACCAGGTAGTAACAATCTAAAATCAATAGTAATATTCTCAGGTGTTTGATGATGATTGTGACATAGCTTTGGACTGCTGGTCTGATTCAGTATGAAAACAGACAATTTACTTTAAAACTTTTAATGTTTTTGCTTGACTTGGTCTGAACTATCATATTTAATGACACATTCCCTTTCTTTTCGCGAATTTCCAATCTTTCAGTTTCCTAAAACGAACAATCGCAGACTAATTCGTACCTGTACTGGCGGTCGTTCTTCTATCACCCTTCTCCTTAGACTTTGCTATCCCCTAACATCTGGAGCTAAGTATTAGTCCATCGAAGTTGATATTACTAAGAAATATTCAAATATGCAAATATGCTACCCCGGTCTCAGTTACCTGGTGACATTCTCACCACAAAAACCATGACTCAACTTTATGAGTCTTGAATTCCCATAAAATCTCTGTTTACGTCGTGTCACTAAAGTTATGACTTTTGGAGTTATCTACTCCAACACTTATTTGTTTGTTTATTAAAGTCCATCATTTTTGGTCCTATTATCTTAGAATTGTGTTTGAAGAATTGTTCTTCATCTTAAGTTTAGGATCTGAAATTCCTTTAGTAAATTGTTCTAACAGGTAAATTGCTAAACTATGATAGAAGGGGCAGCGATTTATGCGTAAATAAAGATTTATTTAATGTATTCAATGAACAGAATTTTAGGGATATGAAAATATAATCTTAACAAAGTATAGAGTTATGCCTGTTTTGATTGCTGACCAATCATTGCTACTTGTGCCTAATAAACATGATCAGAAGATATTGGGATCCGAATATTTATTCATAACTTGATCAAGATTCAGGCTACATGATAAATAGCGACAGGTAATATTGTGTCCATGATTAATGAGGACCAGCGTTAACATTTAACTATTACTGTAAGAAATGCAGACAAGACCGGTGTGGTTGTTTGATTTTAGATTAAGCTGACCTTAAGCCAGGACCCTGTTAACGTCGTCAAGAGGTGAAGGGCATTAGAGGCCTGCTGGGATCTTTTAGATTCATGCAAATAAGACGCTAACTGGTAATGCATTATCGTTAAGTTATTATACCCTTGGAATATAAGTGCAATATGATAACGCCTTACGAATAAAAGACTTAAGTATAAAAAAAAACATAAAAAAGAAGCGCGCTACATGTTCTTACAGAGATGATGAGGTAATTTATGATGGTTATATTCCCACTAGTTATATTCGAGAGAGAATTGGACATCATAATTCAGAAAAGTTGGGGCTAGTACATTAAATTCTTCCGTCAATTTTCCATGACTCCGTCTTTTTTTATAATTATGAAAATCTGATGATGCATGTGCACGCCACATCTACCGCTTGAATTTTTTTTAATTGTTTATTCTATCGATTTTCAAAATCAAATGGAAACCTTTACTTATAGCCTGCATAATATAAAAGTACAGACTACATAATATTAAGTCAAGTTTAATAATATAAAGTCAAGAGAAATACTTTATCTGGATTTTTTTTTTATATTTTGGCTAAATAATAGCAATACAGAATATAAAAAATAATACTATTAGCAATGTAAAAAAAAATATAGAAAATATTTCGCCATAACACTTTTTTAACACGACACGCATGGGCGTGAAAAGACCATTCACTGGAGATGACTCCAGTTGTAGATACTAGATCTACCTTTTCTTGAATAGTCCAATCGCCGAGAGCCAGTTTTTAAAGATAAAAAAGTTGGGAGTGCCATCTCTCTCTCTCTCTCTTTCTCTCTCTCTCTCTCTCTCTCTCTCTCTCTCTCTCTCTCTCTCTCTCTCTCTCTCTCAGAAGACTATCAAATACCTTCTATAAGTATCACAGATGGATCCTACATATTCATAGGCGTATGATGAAAAAATGCTTTAATAAAAAAACCTAGTTCTGACTTATGGTTTTTAATTGTTATCTTTTTATCTCCACAAATTTGATGGAGATTCTTAACATCACTCTCATAATAATCTATATAATTCATAGGCCTACAAAAAATACATTTGGCGAAACAAGTCCAATAAAAATGATCATGCATATTCGCATGTTGCAAAGCGTAATCAGTTATCACGGAAGAGTTGGGTTGATTTCAATTCTAAGTGCATGACCTTAATTCGACATATAATTGTATAGAAGATTGGCTATCAACTTCTATATCCCTTACTGATTGGTTGGTAATGGTTCCCAAAACTCCTCTTCTAGCCTCATAAGGTATAGGTTCAAATCCTGTACAGAATATAACTACAATTCCCTTTGGAGGTAATTTAGTTTAAAGGTAAAGGAAATTTAACATCAATGGCTTAGTTGTCTTTATATATATATATATATATATATATATATATATATATATATATATATATATATATATATATACACTACACGTAACTGTTTCCCCTAGCAGGAGTGAGTCCTGACAAAAGCAGCACAGCAGTCACTGCCACATGTATCCTTTAACTGCTAAATCGTAAATGAACCTCTTGTGCCGTAAACTTCCACATGAGTCTCTTCATTCGCCTAAGCAGAAGGCTCCTTAAAAGCGCTATCGAAGTCCTCTAGATACACAACGCCATTTACCCCAGTCATACCTGTATTGAATCTGATTTACCGCATCTCACATATACACTCGTACTGTATATCCTGGATATCATGTGTCTTATATCAAATAGCTCGTTCACCTATTAATAAAAAAGAATATTAGGCTTTTATTTTCTCTTACCTCATATCTCTCTTGAATATCCATGGTTTTCATGAGGCCGAATCTTTCCTCAAAAATAGGGAACTCGCTGTCTTAGAGTTTCACAAACTCTATAATCTTTCTTTCTCTGGTTAGCAATTCTTAAAGATGGAAGGGCATTCGGTTTGGTTTGATCACAGTGTCATTAATGATAAAAGTAAATGTAGCATAAATACGGTGTTATATCTTCTAAAACTCTTTCGCGATGTTTCTTACAACCTACGTTGAGTTTTGATGACTCAAGCTGATTAAAGGTTCCAAATTTGGAAAATATGAATGCCTTGGAACTTTTAATGATCTGTATTCTGTGTATATTCATTTAATATGTCCATATACGTAACTCTCTTCGATATAAGTGCAGATAGAAGTTTTGGTTATTGTACCCAAAACAAGAAAACCTAAAGTATTATTAACAATATATGCAACATGTTCTCGATACTGGAAATTTCAACCAATTGCTTAAGAGAAAATAGTGTAGAAAAATATAGCTGAGACAATAAACTTTTGAAAAATGATGCTCTCTCTCTCTCTCTCTCTCTCTCTCTCTCTCTCTCTCTCTCTCTCTCTCTCTCTCTCTCTCTCTCTCTCTCTCTCTTTCTGCTTTCGAGTTACATTGCAATCATTCTTTAATCTATTTTCTACTCGTTTATAAACTTACGTTACATGGAAAACAGCTTTTGCAGTAACATTTTTGAAAACTAGGAATATACCAGGAATAAAGCAACCCAGAATTAAAGGATAAAATATAGGTATTTGAAAGCTCTTATTTGCATAAGTCGCAACCTTTTAACTGCTTATATTCGCCGGTGTACCTTAAGCCCTTCTTATGGGTTCGAGTCATTTTGGCATGACGTCATTCTGTTTTGTTTCTTTATTTACCTGTGACGTAACTACTAGATTTTGGTAAAATCGTATAAATTATGTTTTTTTTTTTTTCACACCATTTCAGTAGTTTGATTCCATTTATTTTAAAGATATCGGAGATATTATTTTTTTGTCTAAATTAAATTGCCGTTGTTCAAACACACACACACACACAAAGTTTATAATCGAGCCTATTTTCGATGAGAGACGTGAGATCATGATGATGACGATAACGATGACGTTGATGATGATAATGAGGAGTAGGATGATTCACCTCGCAGCATGCAAACATTTTTGTAGACAAGTCCTTAAGCAATTAACTTTATCGCCAATCCACTGCCGAATATAGTACCATTTGTGAAAAAAAAGTAAGAAGAAAGGAATCAGAATAGAAAAAAAAATATGATATAGTAGCACATCATTTATGCCAGTTAAGCTACAACTAAATAATCATGATCAATACCCTGACTGAATTGACAGAGGATTATTGTCATCCGTCCATTGCTAGGAATCAGCTTCACTTATTTACATTAAAAGGAACACCATAACCTTCTCATACTAAGGTGCTGGACATAGAGCCCCATCAGCAGAAAGAAAAAAAAAAAAACATTTGTTAGGATGAAGAGTCCAGAAGTCCGCAAATGGCATCTCATAAAATTTTTTCCCCACTTACAGTCAGCTTTAGGCAAAGGTCGCCAAAAGACGAATATCTGCGTGTGTTCAGACATTGAAAAGCAGTGGAAATACCCTATTGAAATGAAGTTCTATATAGAGAATATTGAAAATTTTCTCAAAATATAATGTCAGGAATAGATAATGTATTAAAAATTGTAAAAATGAAAAGCCAGAAACTAGTAGACACGAAATAGAGGAGAAGGCAGTGACTTTAAAAGTTAAAAGCTATATTTCAAGAATATAAAAAACTTGGAAAACTGAAAATGATATATATACCTAAAATTCATATATAATCGTAGGATACTTATACCCCTAACAAAATCCAAAATGAAAGAAAACGAGAGGCCTGTTTGCGCCATGGAATAGAAAAAAAATAGACAAATAAATAAATAAAAAAGAAACATTGTGGTTTGAAGAAGGGCACCTCTGGTCACTGTCAAGGCTGATCACGGATCTGTAAAGTAATTATGATAATGCGAAGAAAGTGTCTCACCTCAACATTCTCATGTAACATGATGGCAGAGATGCAATTATCTGTATTATATTAGTTCGTTTGCTTTTCGACATTGATAAATCAAATCAACCCCAATTATGATATGAACAATGAAAACAACAATATCAGTATTCGCAGTAGTCGGGTGGTATTTTTTTTAGGATAGATGTATCAGTAACATACATGTTTCGAGTCAGGTGCATTTAACTTTAGCAACAGCATGTTTAATATATATATATATATATATATATATATATATATATATATATATATATATATATACATATATATATATATATATATATATGTGTGTATATATATATATATATATACATATATATATACATATATATATATACACATATATATATATATATATATATATATATATATATATATATATATACTGCATATATGTGTGTGTGCACGTATGTATGTACAGTATGTATATATATATATATATATATATATATATATATATATATATATATACTGCATATATATATATGTGTGTGTGTGTATGTACAGTATGCATATATATATATATATATATATATATATATATATATATGTATATATATATATTATATATGTATATGTATATATATATATATATATATATATATATATATATATGTGTGTGTGTGTGCGTGTGTATGAGTGTGTGTGTGTGAAGAGATTCCACAACCATGTAAGACGAATATATATTTTTGTAAATTACGCAACGAACTTTATAGCTATCGTCCATCACTAAAAGCATTTTAGTGACCAAATCCACCGGTTATGGACGAAGGCAACAAAGTTCGCTGTGTAAAAATTACTCATATTTTCCTATTCGTTTAATATCATTGTGGAGTTTTTTCATAATAAAAAGTACCATGTAGTGGATAAAAGGTAATGGCCAATCACACCTACGATCTCGTCACACCTTCCCTCTCACAAGTTCAGTGTGAACCTCTAACAGAGTCTGACTCTAAGTAGTTCTGGCTCAGGTCTATGATTTATAAGGGTACAATAATAGAAATTATGAATTGCTTTGATGGTGTGTAACGAAAAATGCAAGCATTTTGTACTTCCAGAGGGAAAAAGAGCTTATTTTTCAATAATATATAGGTATATATATATATATATATATATATATATATATATATATATATATATATATATATTCATATATGTGTGTGTGTCTATATATATATATATATATATATATATATATATGTATATATATATATATGTGTGTGTGTGTGTGTGTATATATAAATATATATATATATATATACATATATATATATATATATATATATATATATATATGTGTGTGTGTGTGTGTGTGTGTGTGTGTGTGTGTGTGTGTGTGTGTGGAGAGAGAGAGAGAGAGAGAGAGAGAGAGAGAGAGAGAGAGAGAGAGAGAGAGAGAGAGAGAGAGAGAGAGAGAGAGAGAGAGAGAGAGCTGATTAGATAGATAGGTATCTGGATACACTTGCGTGAAAATGAAAATTGAAACTAAAGTGGTTCTATTATCAATCTTAAAGACCCAGATATCATTTATGAGCACGATGAAATATTGTACGTTTCACTTTTTATTTCCTCCAATATATTCCATTGGAGAGAAGCCTTTCAATGTGACAACTCAATTCTTCTAAGAGAGACTCTTTCAACTCTTTCCAAAAACACTTATAATTCATAAGACGGTAATGATTCTAAATAAAAGAAGGATCCTTAAACAAAGATGTTCTCGACGGAATTTTTACGGTTATATTCATGTTAATATCTAATGTGAAACATAATGTTATGCTAAATTTTGAAGAAAAAAAATATTTGAATTTATTTGAAGGGATAAATGGAAAAGTGGCTTTTTATAATTCTGGTTCCAGTTAATAATGACAACTCTGTGAATAAATTTTCATCCATTAATTCCTGAAGAAAATATTTAGCTACCTTTCAAAAGTGTAAAATTTCATGTAAGAGAATTTGACTTAACAAAGGGAAACTGTTTTTTATTTAATATATAAGCTTATTGATTGTTTTTTCCTGAAATATTGTAATACTTTTATCTGAAACCAGTGGACGTTTTATTGTAACCGTAATAGTGAACTTAATCGGAAACTAAATGCAGATTACAGCAGGTCATATTAAATACCGACTTATTTCTCCTACTATGAACATTACATTGTCTGTCTTTTGATTTTGCGGGTGGTTGGGTGAGATGTGTGGGTTGTACTTTGTTTACATTATGACAGAATTATTGACCTTTCGTTAAAATAAAAAAAGAAAATCAAGAGATGATTAGCTTCATATAATTTCACCATCTACTTGTTGACCAATGGCTTTGACTGCACCTCATCAAGTTCAGTTATGTATGAAATATAATGACGAAAGTGAACTCATTAACTATTGATTAGTCATAAAAGGAATGCACAAAGTAATGAAGAAACTAATGTATAAATGATAGGGGTAAGTAAATATATCAATATGATAAAAGCGCAACTTTGACAGATTAACTGGGGTTTTCTAAATGCAATATTATTTCCCGCTACCTTTATAGAGACGCGAAGGGCGTTAACTCCGAGAATCACTAGTAACGTGGGAAGGTATAATTGCTACTTGACCAGGGGCCTTTGCTTAACTGTGAGATACTTATGATTATCATGTATTTATGACATCCTTCCATTGGTGTTGTAAAGGAGCAATGATGGTTAGATTACTGTAGCATGTGTGTAATTTAGACTGGCGTATTACCACCTAATTACGAGGCATAACTTGAAAATACTTGTAGTTATATCGATATGTCTTACTTCCAACTTATGATTCTAAGAGCCATTATATATTGCAGCCATCATACACCCATCTTTTAACTTTGATAACAAGATTAAAGCTTATATGGTTATCATCCCCTTACACACTGACCTAACAGACCTTGGTTGTTACTGTTAAGCACCGTGCAAATGCATTCAATATATAATGACTTCATATCTATCGAGTTTTTAGTATGGCGGGATCAACTGTAAAAAAAAGGAAAATTATCAAAGTTATAAACGAACAAAGTATATTCCTCTAATTTCTGTTGGGAATTGTTATGAAAGTGACCATGTTTTCACGTTGAATAGATATAAAAACTAAACATACATATTAAAGTGATAATAGAAATATAATATTTGGTTGAATTTTATTATATCGACAGAAATAAAGGCCGGATGGTATACATACTTAAAATTATTCTTGTATGATTGTTAGGCATTCGTGTTCCCTTCTTTAAAAAATATTAATTTTCTTAAACTTAAGGTTGAATATTTTTCAACTCAATTTTAAAACTTATTTAGATACCCATCAATTATGATGAATAGCAGACCCAAAATACATAAGAAAACAGTAATGCTATAAATCATGAGAAGAATATACAGTAACAACAGTAGAGGTGCACCAAGGCAAAATGTAAAATATACTCTCATCACCTGGAGAGGAATTACCGCAGACATTCAACATTGCGGTCGATGAGAAGACAGAATCTATTCAGCCTTTCCTTTCTTTCTGGTAATGATTCCAGGGAAATCACCCTTCTGGAAAATTACCTTGTATTGGTGATTGTGGTGAGGATTTTATGATTAATAGCGATATGGGATATTTGTTTGGTTAGAATTCTCTTCAAGGAAATACGATATCTATTTTCTATATTATATATATATACATATATATATATATATATATATATATATATATATATATATATATATATATATATATATATATATATGTATATATACATACATATATATGTATGTATATATATAGATACTGTATACATAAATATATATGTATTTATATTTATATATATGCGGGTATGTTTGTATATAAATACACACACACATATATACAGTATATATGTATTTATATATATATATATATATATATATATATATATATATATATATATATATGTATATATATATATATATATATTTATATGTATATGCATATGTATATATATATATTTATATATATATATATATATATATATATATATATTTATATATATATATATATATATATATATATATATATATATATATGTGCGTGTGTGTGTGTGGATGTGAAGTGTGTATACTGAATTCAAAGGGAAGAAAAGGTGTTTAAGATGCTACAGAGATGAGATGAACTCTTTTCGTAACAAATGTGGTGAAAGAACTATTGACTGGGTAAAGGCTACTCGTGAATGGCAGGGGCACAGGACAGTGACATTGCCCTATCAAGCAGTTCAATGCCCTAGAAACTGTCCATATATACATATGATCAGCGCCCAGGCCTCTTCTCCGCCCAAGCTAGGACCAAGGAGGTCAAGCAATGGTTGCTGATGACTCAGCAGATAGACCTATGTGCTCCCCCAAACACCACCCCCTTAGTTCACAAGGATGGTGAGGTTGCAGCGACCAAAGAAACTAATTAGTATGAGTGGGTCTTGAACCCCAGTGTGGCGTTCACCAGTCAGGGACGTTACATCGGCTACCACAACCCCGAATATCCAGATACACTAAGAGTGCATAAATGACAGTATAAATGGTAAAACGGAGATTTCAAATCAGAGCTAATGAATCTTTGATGTCTTAGTATGAAATAACCAATGCTGTGAAAGCTTTAAAGGTTTAAAGGTCACTCCTGAATGGCAGAGACAAGACAGTGACAATGACTTAACAGGACAATGCTCCAGAGACTGACCATACTGTATATCCATATGATCAGCGTCAAAGCTCACTATACACCCAAGCTAGGACCAAGGAAGGACAGCTAATAGGTGCTGATGACCCAACAAGCCAACCTATAGGCTTTCGCAAATCCCCCATCTAAAGCTCACAAAGATGGTGAGGTTACAGACACTACAAGAAAATATCGAGAGTGAGTGGGTCTTCAAACCCAGTCCAGCAGATCAGCAGACAGGAGGCTTCCATTAGGCTACCCCAGTCCTAAAAACAATAAAAACTGCAGTGACACTTGTGTTCTTTTACAATGGAGTCACCTTTGCAATTGAAGTAGATCAACATACACACACACACACACACACGCACACACACACACACACACACACACACATATATATATATATATATATATATATATATATATATATATATATATATATATATATATATATATGCGTGGATGTAAGTAAAATATGTATACGCGCTTGGGTGACTGTTTACAGACCTGAAGGATAAGGTTTGTGTGTTCACGCGAGTATTTGAACTAGTAAAGTTGAGTGGAAAATTATATGTAATTTGTTACACTAGTGAAGGAAGAATTTTTCTACATAAACTCTGTCAGCTGTGATTACAAATAAATATTTATTTACATACATTTTGTTTACATGCTCAATTTTACGCTATTTGATCAAGTCTTATTTTCTCAATGCTCCAAGGCATCTTAGTGTGTCTGATGCTTATTTTTTAGTTAAGTTTTATTTGGCTAATTGTTTACATATATTTGTCTTTATAACATCGAAGAAGGACTAAATATATTTGCAATTATTTCTCGTAAAATCGAGGGCTTTGTACATTGATAACTTGAACGAATTACCCAATATTTAGATTGATCTTATTTCGCAAAGTTTTTCCTTAGGTGGAGTTCCTAGGTTTTTTTTTTTTTTTTTTTTTTTTTTTTTTTTTTTTTTTTTTTTTTTTTAATTTTGGCGGTTGGACGGCTTCTCCTCTGTTCATTTCTTTGCTATAAATTTTTTTTTTTCTTTTAGCTGTATGACATCTTTTTGCTGTTTTTCATAATTTTGACGGATGGACGGCTTCTCCTCTGTTCATTTCTTTCCTATAAAAAAGGCTCTTTTTTTATGAGTTGATTTCAACGTTCGTCTTTTAGTCCACTGTTATCGTCATCATTTGGTATTAATCTTCTAAAAAAACTAGGAGAGAGAGAGAGAGAGAGAGAGAGAGAGAGAGAGAGAGAGAGAGAGAGAGAGAGAGAGAGAGAGAGAGAGAGAGAGAGAGAGAGAGAGAGAGAGAGAGAATTACAAAATTGCTGTTGATATTCGAAAGAACACTTTGAAGTTCTTATCTAGTACAGAAGACAAGTGATGATGATGAAAGAGCTTCTATCAAGAATTTGCGATAAGATGATTGAACACTATACCTATGCAAAAAGAAAGCATGCCAAATTTTTTTTTGCAACAACGAATAGGAAGCAACCACAAAATATTTATCCTTTTATATTTTCAACACTATGCCATCAAGAAACAACTTTTACAACCAAATGAAAGATAACCTATTTGCTCACTATCATATTTATAACTTGAAAATATGAACGACAATGACGTTAAATACAACTGAAATTTCCCATGCCCTAGTGATAAACTGCATCCAAATAGTTCTTAAAGGAATGCACAAGAACATCTCTTTCATCAGTAATTTAAAACCTGAACGATATACGACAGTAGCGTTCAGAACAAGTTTGACAAATGGCTTTTATCCATGCAAATTAGTTTCGTCTCTCAGACGCGAACACGAATTGCTGCGAAGAGGAAATTAAAAGAGGCTCAAAGAACCATGACTGCAACGCCATTGGTGAGGTGTGACCTTGACCCCTGGGAGGCCTGCGCCTCTTTGTCTGATGCTCAGTTGATATATTCCAGGCACGATCTTCGGTTAAAGCTCTAGGATCTCAGAACAAATATTTTCTCTTTCGATTTTCTTTTAATGATCATTTCTCTACTGTACACGGATATCGTGCTTCCTCTTTTTTGTATATATAATTTTGACTCCTACTTTTTAATTATAAGATACAGAATGTTCCTCAGCAATGACGTCATTCATTTTTTTTTCTTTTTGAATGAATGATGTCATTGTTGAGGAACATTCTGTATCTTGATAATGGGAATCAAAATTTGCAATGCTTGCTTACCAGAATGCATGAAATATCACACGAGGTTGGCCTGAAGATAAATAGAAGAAAGGCAAAGATGATGAGAACGGAATATGCAATGAAAGATGAAATATCATTGGAAGAAAGGATTAATGAAACTATGATCTCAAATACATGGTCTTTCGAATTAGAGTTTAGTGAAAGATTGAAAAAGGCAAATCAGACAATGGATAGGTTAAGTAAAATTTGGAAGTCGAATCGCCTGAAATTACATATAAAAATCAGACTATACAATATATCAGTTTAGCGAGATCGGTGTTACTTTATAGACATGAGTCATGGTATGACAATGAAACAATCTCCAATAGATTTAGTAGATTTGAGAACAAAGCCCTCAGAAGGATTTTGGGAGTTAAATGGTAGGACAAGATTAGAAATGAAGCTATAAGAGATTACTAGAGTGCCATATGTGGATAACATCATAATGAGGGGTAGATGGAAATGGTTTGAGCATGCTCCTTGCACTTCCCAAGAGAGATTACTTCACCAAACGTTCAGCTGAGCTCCTCAAGGCACTGGAAGAGTTAGAAGACCCAGGCCTACATTGCTGAGAATTATGAAGTGCAAAGTAGGAGATGATGAATTAAAAGTATTGAATTAAAAGCTCAAGATAGAGACGACTGGCGAAATCTAACCGAGGCCCTTTGCATCAATAGGCGTAGGAGGAGATGATGATGATAGCATTCATTAAATTTTGTCTCTCTCTAGTCTAGACATTCTGTTCGTTTTAACTTATGATTTTAAACGCTAAAATAATCAATGTTCTTCATCCATGTCATCATTCATTAGGTTTCACCTCATTAGAAAATTAATACACCCGTTGAGATACTACCGCTAGAGAGTTATGGGGACCTTTTACTGGCCAGACAGTACTAATTTACATTGGATCCTTCTCTCTGGTTACGGTTCACTTTCCCTTTGCCTACAAATACATCGAATAGTCTGGCATATTCTTTACAGATATAGATTCTCCTCTGTCCTCATACACCTGACAACACTGTAATTGTTCAGTGGCTACTTTCCTCTTGGTATGGGTAGAAGAGATTCTTTAGCTATGGTAAGCAGCTCTTCTAGGAGAAGGACACTCCAAAATCAAACCATAGTTCTCTAGTCTTGGGTAGTGCCATAGCCTCTGTACCATGGTCTTCCACTATCTAGGGTTAGAGTTCTCTTGCTTGAGGGTATACTCGGGCACACTATTCTTTCTAATTTCTCTTCCTCATGCTTTGTTAAAGTTTTTATAGTTTATATAGGAGATATTTATTTTAATATTACTCTTAACATATTCATTTTTTCCTTGTTTCCTTTCCTCACTGGGCTATTTTCCCTTTTGGAGCCCCTTGGCTTATAGCATTCTGCTTTTCCAACTAGGGTTGTAGCTTAGCAATTAATAATAATAATAATAATAATAATAATAATAATAATAATAGTAAGAATTTGTTACATATTACCACTGAAACGACTGCAAATATTTTCCCCGTTTTATTTTCTGCAACACCTTTGAAAGACCAGCTAAATTGAAAAACGAGACAAATCCCGGCCACTAAGAAGGCGAATCAACAACGAAAATCTGACATTATACATCCGCGAGAGACTTAGGTCATCAGATAGCACACCAGCATCCAATCCGGTATAGCAGTATCCCCCATTCCTCCGGCCAAGAGATAAACTCAACTTTGTTTACTTCGACCCGGGTAGCGGTGATTTTATCGGCGTTGAAGGTAAATGTTCCACGTTATAGTCGAGATCATTGGCCGGTAATAGAGGACATATGAACCTCGAAGGCTTGGCTGGGCTTCGTCGTGTCATCGGACCAACCACATTGTACTTCGTCATAGCAACTGGGAGATGCGTTTGATCAGTTTAAAAAGTTTAAAAAATGATGAAGGTAATTAACATTAGTTGTTATTTCTAGTCATCTTACGATATATTTGCATATCGAGTAGCAATAATCTTCCAAGGAAGGTATAAAAAAAGATACAGGTTCACATACTCTGGATTAGGGGACTGCATAATTGCAAGAACCTGTGCTTGACCAGTAGGGTCAGGCAATCTACTACAACAGCATACTCTGGCCAGTATCAATTCTTGGACTTGGAAAAAAAAAAAAAAAAAAAAAAAAAAAAAAAAAAAAAAAAAACCGCTGAAGTAGCTCTCAAATTCTCTCGAGGGGGCTTGGAATAAAAACTAGCATTCGAACCAAAGTTGTGAAATAGTAAAAAAATGCGACTTCTGATGTTATCGCGTGTGTAAAACGTTGGCAAAGCCCTCAAACCATTAGTTGTTTCAGCTGCATTATCATTAGTCACTTAGAAAAGTAATCATTATAGTCATTATTTTGATCAATAAGTAGTAGAAAATTACATATCCTTAAAGAAACATGCGAATTATCCTCAGATATTCTTGCTTCTTAAAGATATAAAAGAATCTTTATAATATCTTCTTAAAAATATTTAGTCATTATTTGTCAAGCTCCTATTTGAAATGTGATATTATGTAATGTTTTATCCGACATAGATTGCAATTATTAGGTGATAGGATCTTTTCTATGCACGTCTCTGTACTATTTTTATTTTTCCTGAGTAAAATTCCAGAAAAATTTTCTTATATCGTTATGAACATTTTAATAGGAATTACAAACCTTGAACGAGATAGTACTTCAGTTATTATTTCATTGCAACGGAAGCTGAGAAAGCCTTCATATTACAAAATCAAGGACATGAAAACTAAAACAATACACAAACACAAATAAAAGACTGTGTTACAATTGCAAGTATAAAAAAAATGGAATTCCATGTCTTATAATGATAAAAAAGAATAATAATTTGCAGGCAATAAAACATTAATAATTCTACAGAGTAGTTTATGATAAACATAATGGCTAAAACAATAACAAAAAAACAAAAAGGTAAAAGACTTTAGAAAATCACGCGATATAGAGAATAAGTATCCACGAAAGCTTTCTATGTCTATCAGTACAGAAAAAAAAATTATAGGTACTGAATAGGCTTTTGAGTTTACCACGCTCCTGAAAAGCTAAAAAAGAAGTAACTACAAAGGAAATCAAAGACCAATAGAAAGTTTGCAATAAAATTTTTCATTAATGAATCATACTAAGTAACAATAATTACAAAGCTATATTTTTGTTTCTTTACTTTTAGTTGCCCTAAATGCTAAGATATCCTTGGAATAAAGCCTCTCTCTAAAGTACATGCATTCCAATCCTATCCTTACCATGTGCGTATGTGAACTTTCCCACGACCTTTTGGTTATCCTGCATGTACGGTACCTACTCCGTATCTTTCTACAACTTATACACCAACCATACAGTAATTATTAGGATACACACACACTCTAACACCCACCCACACACGGGATGAGGTTTCTTCTGAAATTGTTGTAATAACGATACACAGAATATGATAAAAATTACATTAAGAATAATGAAAAAAACTAACAACCTATGAAATTCCATGTCTGTTTAAGAATGTACAGAATTTAGAAATAAAGAGGAGCTAAATAAAAGGGAGAAAAACTTGGAAAACGGAAGGAGTCAGGGATAATGATAATAATCAAGATGTCATGCAAGACATTCGTAGTATGGTGAGTGTTCAGACTGGAATTTCCTGATATTATGTTGAAGGAAGCGAATAATTACTTCAATTGCACAATTTTTCCTGTACGCAATGTTAAGCACTAAAGGTATTATTACAGGGAAATACTTCTTACAATAACACACCTTTGAATTTTGAAAGAACAAAACGAATACATTTAACCGATTAATATTACAATTCAACATAGCTTGAGAAATCTAGGTTGCTCTTATTATATTCCTAGGAGTATATGACGTATACGACAGCTACGCATCCAGTAATCTTCAACAAATTTTCATAGCAAAATATTACCTTTTCTTGATCTTTATTTTGGGAGCAAATCGACCATTTCACCGCTAACGTTTGGCTGAAATCTCCATTCGTTGTTTACGGATGACTTTCTGCTAAGATAACACAGACAAAGGAATGCCGGTGTTGCCCTCAAGAACATCTCCCATAGACGCTCGATCAATGGGAAGCTCCGTCTCAAAAGCCCGTTTAAACCCAAGTCATATTTCTTCCGCGATCGAATTCCCATGTTAAATGCAAGGTTAAGGTCACGCCTCTTCTCCATAGCCTCTCTCTCTCTCTCTCTCTCTCTCTCTCTCTCTCTCTCTCTCTCTCTCTCTCTCTCTCTCTCTCTCTCTCTCTCTCTCTCGATTTCCGTGAACGATTCCTGATGTTGGTTACTCTTTTGCTTCTCTTATGTAGTCATGAAAAGTACTGTTGAGTATTTAGACTTAATTTTGTTTGAATTGGAATTGCATATTGGCGTAGCTAGGGTGTATATGGGTGGTGTGCTTTTCAGAAATGGCCCCCGGCCCTCCAAAGCTGATGAAAGTATGAGGGTATATATTTCAAATTACCCTTTTATTTTCAAAGTATCTATAAAACCAACCTTAGACTCATCTTTAAAAGTATAAAACTGTACTTAAGAGGTATTTCTTTTATTAGTACCCCCTTCCATCCAGTTAATCAAGCTTAGCTCGTCTCTCACAAGAATAAGAGGGAGGGGTCCTCTTTACTAACTCTCTCCTCTGGACCCCAGATCTCTAGCTACTCCCCAGTGCATATATCTCAACATACTGTGTCTGTGTAGTTGATTAAAATAGGACGAAAATTAAAAGGTAAATTCAAGGGAGAGAGTGACAAACTTTTTTATCTGAAAAAAAAAAAATCTGGTTTTGGCTAGACTAGGGAGAGAGGGACAGTGAAAAACAGTAATTTAAATATATATAATTTCGTCGTAATTTTTTATATAGTCATTTATACGAATAGTTACAACTGGCAAATCAATACCAATCTTTAGTATAAATAGGAGTCAAAGTTTTCTCTGTGTCCTTATGTTAAAAGCAACCAATGCAGCTCTGCTTTCTGTCTTCTTTTTCAATATCAGTACTACTGTATTCATTATTATTATTATTATTATTATTATTATTATTATTACTATTATTATTATTATTATTATTATTGTTATTATTATTATTATTATTATTACTATTATTATTATTATTATTATTATTATTATTATTATTATTATTATTATTATTATTATTCTTCTTCTTCTTCTTCTCCGTGCTTTGATCGCTAATAACTCAGAGCCAATTTTAGAGCTTTTGCTTTCAAATTTGAGTAGCGGTATGACCCATATAGGGGAAGAATAAATCAAGAAAATCGTGCAGGTGCATACAGCGCCTTCTATGCACAAAACAAAAATCATTTAAAACGATTGCTCTTCGAGATCTCAAGAACCATTCAATCAATTGCTTTCAAATTTCTGCTGCAGATACCTTGGGCCATGGTCTAGGTCAGGCAATGGGCTGAGCTAATTCTGTTGAGTAGTTTCTGAAATGTCATGAAATGAAAAACGGCTGCCACAAATTCGAAAATGCTAAATCAGAAACTACTTGGCCATTTGAACCAAATCTGGTGAAAATGTAGAGGGTAAAGAGACAACATAAACTGTGCAATATGAGTGACCTTGACCTTGACTTTGACGATTTTTGTGAAAAGATTGATTTGAAAAGAACACTAAATATACGGTGCTATCCAGCCCAATTTCACACAAGATTTCATCTGAGTCTTAAAAGTAGGGGTTAGGTGGCCTTCCAAGGCAACCTAGAGAGTAAAAGGCTGGTTACTTTGTTAAAAAGGGTAGTTTAGGTCCCTTTTTAGGCCTATAATCAATAATATACTATTTCCAATCTTTCAATTGTTTCAATATCCCTAAGAGTAAATTATCGGCAAATTCTGTGTGGAGTTCTTTCTAAGAATTGCTTCAGCAATTCTAATGTTCTCTAGTTATTATTATTATTATTATTATTATTATTATTATTATTATTATTATTATTATTATTATTATTATTATTGTTATTATTATTATTATTATTTTAAGAAGTAGTAGTAGTTGTAATTGATGATGCTGCATAAGGATAAGTAAAAATAATGCGAATGGGGCTGGAGTAACATCGATTTGTAAATGGAGGATCTCTATTCGAGTCCTTCATTCCAAAGAAGATCTTTTCCAGCACTCTTTAGGGCAATCTGACCTCTGATCGAGACCGAAATAAATCAAAATGGTCCAATCAAAAGTACCCAAGTTTAAACAAAGATTCCACTAAACCAGACGAAATTGAAACGCCTTTTTAAGGGTTGATGAATGGTTTAACGGTTCGTATGACTGATAGCTGACAGCAAGGAAACTCAGGTCGTGAGTATACAAAGGAGTTTTAAAGGCAATGTGGAAAATGGGGTGGGGTGAATAAGAGAGTAGAGAAACTTTTGTTATGCTATACTTAAACTAGTGTACGTGATCTGTCAAAATTGACAACTCCCTCTCCATCTACCCGAAGGACAAGGCGAGCTCAGTGGGACAGAAAAAAATATATAATTGTCGCGAACGAAGTGAGTGACCTTATATAAAAGGCCAATTTTTTTTTTGTCGCGAACGTAGTGAGTGACTTTATATGAAATGCCAAGATTTTTCATGTTGATATCTGCTATAGAAAACCATAGCAAACGATTATCTCTGTATGGGTTGAATGGTTATTTTTGGCGGTTGAGTAAATTGTTCCTAGAATAATTTATATATCCAAGTGATAATTTCAGGGATTGGTGGGAAACATAGTTTTTCTGTTCCTGCCAAATTTCATGGTAATATCTACAGTTGAAAAGACACATATATTATGTAGCGTTCTTAAATATGCTGTTAAATGTAGCAACATTGCAGTGAACTGCGTTATAGTGTGCGTCATCAATGAGGGACAATGAAGTTGGCTATGTTTTATTCTAAGTTAATAATTTCTAGGAATAAAAAAAAACATAACAAGCATCTATGAAGATAATCATATACAATAATTACGTAAAGGATTTGAGATGAAAGCAATAGAAGAAAGGAAAAGGCAAGAAAGAAAAAGGAAAATACTTTGGGAATTTGATAAGTAAATGGACAGAAAGGCCAATAAATTCCAAAACCAAATGTAAATCTGCAAGATATGATCCCCCGTCGAGATATCCTTCAGATACAATAACTTAAAAGACAGTAGGAAAGCCGAACTGAATATTACTATGCAGACCGGCTTTATCCCATTCACTCGGTCACGTTGCCCGCAAAACCGCTTCCCATCGGGTAGAACGTATCCTTGGTCTTCACTGAAGTAGGAAGGCCAGGTCGTGAGAAGATTCTCCGCTTGATTTTATTTTTTCTTTCCATCACCTTGAATGTTTTTTTCTTTCATTCTTGTCTGCCTTTTCTGATTCCTCTTGTTTCTTTATGGGAATTCGTTCATATTTTGCTTGCAGCTCCTAGTATTCATTTAATGAATATGAGAGCAGTGTCGAGACAAATTTATCTTGACGCTGTCATTTATTAGTTCATTCATTTTCTATTCAGAGAAAATTAAATTGGAAAATATTGCGACTTCAATTTCATTAATCAATCGTTTTCCATTACAAAAGCAAAGGTTTAGAAGAAGACATTGAGTTCTGCACAAAGAGATGATAAGCGCTCAATGCAGTGGGCAATTAATAATAAATTACCTAAGTCATTACTCATTGCAATTCCTGTCTTAGGATGCCTCGGTGCGAAGGTCAGATCAGGGTGATATATGTTTGCCAAGCTGGAAGGTGGTCTGGATTTGCCACCCACCAAGAGCCACATCCGGGATACGAAGGGTTGTGGTAGCCTATTGGAAACGTCCAAGCTTGGCAATCTGTTGGACAGGGGTTCAGGACCCGCTCAAGCTCGATAATGTTTAGTAGTGTCTGCAGCCTCCCCATCCTTGTGAGCTTATAGGTGTCCCTGGTGAGTTATCGGCAGCCATTGCCTGCCCTCCTTTGATCATAGGATGGAGAAGCGGATCTAGTCTAGGAGATTGCCCTGTCCCTTGTCTCTGCCATTGAAGAGCAACCTTTAAACCTTCTATAATATTTCAGTAGAATTTGAAGTTGAGGATCTTTAATACTACCTTAGTAAACTTATACCTAAAATTTTAGATTTGATTTTCCCCTATTTTCATTAAAATCATTCTTTGTATTGCTGAATTATTGAACGTTGGCCGTGAGATCAAACACAGATCCCATGCAAATTATGTTAAAACCTTTTGACTGTAATTTTGATTTAAAGCAAAATATCAATAGCTCTGATGTGCCCGAGGGCCAGTGGTGATGGAGGTTCAACAGCCGCTAATGTCATGTTTCGTAAAAATTGTCCTTCAGGAGAAAATTGCTAAATTCACAAAGGAAGTAAAAACTTTCTCTTCTCTATATAAATAACTGTCAACAAATGAACCTGACATTTAATTTTGCCATAATAACGAAAATTAGGGCGGAGAAAGTATGCATTAGTTGTTAGTTCCGAGTTTGCCGTATCATATCATAATTTCAATACAGAAGAAATAGGATTATGAATTTATTAAATGGTGTCTGATATTTTATGAAGTGTCTCTCGTGTATTTCATGGAAGATAATTTAGCATTTTCATTATCATGTAAATATCAAGATACTTGAAGGAACGACTTCATTCAACGGCAAAATCTAAATCTTAGATAGAAGTCATACATCCATAAAAAATCTTGATCTTTTAGCTAATGTATTTTAAAGATATATCTTAATTTTTATATAATTCCTGGGCCTTTTATGGTTCTTATAACCCTACAGATACTTGATTCTACTACTCGGGGAACAATAAAGGCAAAAAAATAAAGATTAATACAGCTCATATAGGCTGCGTATATTATAAGTAGGAAGCAAGGTCTAAATAACATATTTAGACCTTGATGGGCAAATTATGCACTTCGTATGTAATTTCAAATGGTGGCTGTACCCCCGAGGGAGAGCTGAAAAAAAAATAGCGTCTTTCCGCTGTGAGTTCTTCAACTGCTGAGAACCTTTTTAATGGAACAATACAATCCGACGATGATGGTTATAATAGTGGCGCCAGTTCAAGGTAAGGGTTAAGTACAGCTCATGTTACCATGCAGACAACAGCGATATATGCTCTGAATAAAAAGAAGTCAAGTTAATGCATTTAATTTGAGTGATGGGCGCTAGTAATTCTGAAGCTAACTCAGTTCAAATATGAGTTCGTATTGAGTGTATCTATATAAATTTTGTTGTTCCCTGCTGTTAAAGGCTTATGTTATCCTCGGCTGATTCCTACATGAATGGAAAAAGACGGATTTGAACAAAGATTAACCCTGTTCAAAATGCATTATCAGAAGATTCATCCTCAAGGTCTATGAAAGAAGCCTTGTTGAACGATATTTTTCTATTTTTCTATTTTTTTTTCTTTTTTTTTTTAAACCACTAAAGTTCAGCTTACAATTACATTTTCTGTCTTTGATACGCGAATGCAAGTTAGATTGTCCTTCACATACAGGGATTTGATGTTGGTGTTAATTTTTGCTCCGTAGTGTAAGCCTCCGTAGCTTTCGAAGTCACGCCATTATACACCTGCTGTCAGGAACGTCGTGATAGATTCCAAGGCGGTTACACTCTCATAATAATAAAAATAGAATGAGGCCTATTCACAAGGTCTTCTCTGCCATGCAGTGTGAAAAAATACTCCTTTGTACACACACGCACGTGCATGCAAATACTCTCTCTCTCTCTCTCTCTCTCTCTCTCTCTCTCTCTCTCTCTCTCTCTCTCTCTCTCTCTCTCTCTCTCTCTCTCACAGACACACACACGTGCATATATACATACATACATATATATATATATATATATATATATATATATATATATATATATATATATATATATATATATATATATATATGTGTGTGTGTGTGTGTGTGTGTGTGTGTGCGTGTGTGTGTATATTGTTTTTATATTATTTTTTGGTAATACTCATCATTTACGTCATTGTTTGAACTCTGGCTCATTTTCAAATCTCGAGAAGTATTCGGTTATGGTCTACGAGTAAAACCTTCAGCTGCTTTCTTGCAGCGCGTGTTAACAATTTTAAGTAAATGCCATCTTTTGACAGCGAAAACAGGAAAATCACAGGAAGGAAAAAAAATAATGTCCCTTATTTCTGCCTCCTTGAATACGTTTAGTCTGATCAGTGTTCCATAATCTTTAGCATCTCTCTCTCTCTCTCTCTCTCTCTCTCTCTCTCTCTCTCTCTGAGATGATAATTATCCCTAGGGAATAAAATCAACGGTGTGTGCATCCTTTCAGCCCTCTTGTTGTCCTACTAGCTCACAGCTTCCCTAAGGTAAGGAAAGAGGACATGTCCTGTCTTTGGATTACTTCTTAGACGCAGGATAATTTGGTCCTTGCCCGGAGTTTTTGCAAAGGGATACAACCGGTGATTCTTTGTCGAATTGTAAATGACAACTCTAATCGGCTTCACTAATAAGCGTGAGTAATTCCCGTACAGGTTTTGCCAGTCTGCCTTTGTAATTTCGCTTGGGTGATTCGTTATAGATGATTTAGAATTATTTTCTTCTTTTAACTAATTTTATGTGTAATGGTTTCCTGAAGGAAAACGAACGAAGAAGCAATGAGCCAAAGTTCTTCTAAAAGAAGGAGGAAATTTAAAGCCTGAGATTTTTCTGGGCATATTTTACCGAATTTTAGTGACTTCGCCATTACTTGATAGGGGGTGTGGGAAGTACAAGCCTTCAATATCAGAATAAAAAGAATCCTATTGGAAAAATGTCATTGTAATAAGTCTCCTTAATGACCCAGCAGTAAACAAAGGAAATAACATTCATTTATTTTGCATAATAAATTTGCCTATTTTTACAGCAGACCAGACAAGTGTTGCCAGATGGGTTAAACTAAATTTCCCTGTTTTGTTCTTTAAAAACTCCCTTTTTCAAGGAAAACTTCCCTGTTTTGTGATATATATATATATATATATATATATATATATATATATATATATATATATATATATATATATATATATATATATATATATATGTAGATAGATGGATAGATAGATAGATAATACAAATTGACTAAAAGAAATACTGTATTTATATGTCTTTGATGACAAAATATTTTTTCATAATTTTATAAATGGTATTCTCTAAAATATCCATCCCTGCTCTTTATTAAATGTTATTTTTCTTCCTTTATACTAGAGAAAATAAAAAAAAAATTAATGAAGGTAAAATAAATTTTTATTACTTTTACTTTTAGTGATCTGAAACATTTTTCATAAAGTACATCAGCAGCCATACACCTGAGATAAGTCAGTAGTATTCCAAGTAAATAGCAAAGGTATCTCTAACATGAAGACTGACTCTGTTGTTTACCTATTGTCTGATAGAAATTCTTTGGGTTGGATTGGAAGCTTCCTCAATCCTATACTGAAGGTATCCCTTGCCTTTTTATTTTAGATTTCACGGCTTCTCCCAATTTTTTTTTACCATCTATCCTGCTTTTCATTTATATGAAATCTTCTAGCAGAATTTCCCTGTTTTCCTCTTTACTTTGAATTTGTTTCCCTTTTGGACCCGAATTTTCCATAAAACTGGGAAATTCCCCTCCATCTGGCAACTCTGATACTGTCCGTCACCAGACAAATGGAAATTATTAATTTGAAATCATGAAAAGATAATTTTGAACTTGCTTTAGTCTTATATACATCCAGTCCCAGAGTACTGACATGATTAATCATTTTCTGAGCATTCGCTTTCGGGAATGGAAAATAAAAATTTACAAATTAATTAGTTCATATCCTCTCCTAAGGCCAGAAAATCATTAAATGGTCCATGCTTCGAGGCGAATACAGAAAACGAAAAAAAAAAAAAAACGGTAATACTGATTGATGACAATTCTTTATCCCCTAATTTCAAGCTCACGTCACCCTGAATAACCACCCGCTAATTTCATTTCTTATCAGGTCATACATG
>NC_090739.1:38990717-38993217 GCF_036898095.1 Palaemon carinicauda | reverse complement strand
ATATATATATATATATATATATATATATGTATGTATATGTATCTATATACATATATATATGTATATATGTATATATATATATATATATATATATATGTATATATGCTGTATATATATGTGCGTGTTTGTGTGCGAGCGCACGTATATTTGTGTATATGGATACTTGTGTACTTATCTTTATTTATTTGCTATATTCATCTGCATTTTGATCAAGTTGACCTTGACATAATCGTTTCCCCTTTTACAGCTTATAGATCTTTCAACATTTTAAGAAATAATAGTAATAATGATAGCAATAATGTCACCTTTTGAACACGTCATGATCGTGTGCATGCAGCAACTCCCTCACGCTTCGTAACCTTGAAGAGTTTGGTCGCGTTCATCGTCGTTCTTTGTTCCTGCTTGCATAATAGGTGCGCCCATTGATGTTTATTTGTTGTTCGGGGCAAACAATGCACAGCCGCTTCGGAACTTTCCCAAGAAAAGAATATCGGGAGGACTCACGACACCGGAAGTTTATGCAACACAGCATTTGACGTTTCTTTTAAGAAAGACTCGCCGTTCTAAGAAGAAAAAAGGGAAATTGCGTGAGTTCTCTTATTATGTAAATTCGTAGTAATGAGTAAGTCATGACTTTGGAATATGGAACGTCTTCGAGAGATATTTTCTAGTGCTACAGAAATGTTTTTACTCACGTAAATGTTGTCATTAAAACATAATCACGTTCAGCAGCTTCCAATCGTAACAGCTCTTTTGATGTAAATTACTGCTCAATCTGTTTTTTTATTCACTACATACTCTTCCATACCAATTTATTTATATGACTTTGTTACGAATTTTCCTGCCTATAAATGATCGCAAAGATTAAATAGTTATTAACGGTACCGTAGGAGAGTAAAATATTTTTTTAAAAGTACGATTCATCATGTGCGAAGCCTTGCTTGTTTTGATAATCTAAGGACAAGAGAAGAAGTAATAAGCCTTTTCCTTAAGAGGAGGTAATTCCTTAATCCTAAAACTCATGCATTATGAATGCTTGAAGTATCATAACACATTAAACAAGAGCCTTCAAAGGAAAGATTAGAATTACAAATGTAAAAGCTGCATCATTTTGTAATTTGCATATCAAGTCTTTGCTTCATGCACTGCTAAAAAGGCCATCACCTTTTTTTAAGAGAGAGAGAGAGAGAGAGAGAGAGAGAGAGAGAGAGAGAGAGAGAGAGAGAGAGAGAGAGAGAAAACAATCACTCTAACGCTTCTGGTTTCTCCGATCTCACTGTGACCCATTCCCACTTATATTGGCCAACGACAATTTTTTGAATGGCAAAAATTTCACCGAAATGGAATTTTAACGTTACATTATATTAAGAGAGACCGGAAAAGAAAATAATAAAATGAAAACATTCAATTTTTTTTTATGAAATTAATTATATCCACTTTATTTCACGACAAACACACGTAGTTCTACACAAATGGATAAACCCAAAAATAATTGAAAAATAATACATATGCAACATAAGGAGAATATATGTATGAAAAATTAAAACGTTATTGTAAATGTATTCAGAAGTGAAGGTGATGTTATACGAAGAAGGAATTAATAGATACTTATCAATTGAATAAAAGGAAAGCTGTAAGATATAGCAATGTTCCAATCGATTTTCCATAACCGGCTAAGATTATAATTCATATATTGGTACAAATCTTCAGGATATATAGTAGTTATTAGAAATAAATTAGAGATGATATTCAGTGTACAGCAGTAGTTCCTTGTTGAACGTTGGCAGCTGTTTAATGATCAAAGAATAAAAATCACCATAGGTATTACTCGTTAGTATTGGCTGTGAATGGGAAGACAGCAACGTTGTTAATTTCTTATTAAATTTCAACATAACAAAAGCACTTTTAAAAGATATTTAACAATTGAAAGAAATAATCTAAACTGACAATCCCTTATGTTCACCAAATGGCTATTTTCTCCTTGGTAAATCATAAACCGAATTCTGTCACTTTATAGTAACGTTAGGGATAGAGTTGAAATACGAGAAGATATATTCCAAAATTGCGATGATGTTAGAGTTCATTAACCGGAAAAATGTGAATAATTTCAAGCAGCTACCATTGTCACCACAAATACTAACAAGGAGAAACTATTGGTGCAAAGAATACAAACGCTACTGACTTAACTGACCTGAATAAATTGCAATGTTACCAATCAATAACATATTTCACGGGTATGTAGAGATGGTCAAACGCGATATCATACGTGGATGGTGAATACAAAAAAGGTGAAAGGAAGGCACAAGGAAAGGGCTGTGAACAGAGACCCACAATAAGTTTACTATACAGCCTCAGTTAACGATCAAATGGGAGAGGTAACCAGATCACCAAACTGGTTTTATAGTTTATATAGAATTAGTGTGAATGCCAACTAAATTTTCAAGTCTCTTAGTTACATTCTTTGTGTGTGTGTGTGTGTGTGTGTGTGTGTGTGTGTCTG
>NC_090739.1:38980717-38985717 GCF_036898095.1 Palaemon carinicauda | reverse complement strand
TGCCTATTGCTTTTTTTTTTTTTTATTTCTCGGTCTCTCCCACATTTTTAGTACATAACAACTACGTTGCCACAGATGTAAAGATATTTCTTCATTTCGTATCTAACATGATCAGTTAGAGCAAACTCCCCTATACTCCAATAACTATGTCTGCAATTGATGAGGACTTTGACAGACTCACTTCTCAAAAAGGGATATAAATACAAATAGCTGTCACAGGGTAAATAGCAATGGAGGCCCGTTATCACCGAGGATTGCCAGGAGCTCGTTTGATGTATAGCAGAGATGCGAAAAGGAGTGGCTGTATCTTTAAATTAGGGGTTCGTTATATTTATCGTCGCGGTCAACGATCAAACGTGTACATTAAAGACTGAATTTGATGCATCCAGATCAGAGACAAAGATACGACAAGGAGTGTTGATTTGTAAAGGTTATTGTCCGGGGTAAGAGGATGGTTCTCAAACGGTACGACTTTCATTGTATTCGAAACTGTAGCCCTATAGTTAGGAAAGTAGAATGCTACAACCTCAAGGCATACGTTCGAGTCATTGCCCAGACAGAAACATTCACCATAAAAGAATTTTCTTTGGATATATATTCCCAAGGTTGGATTCGATATTAAATCCCGTTTTGTGGCTAATATTTGCATCTATTAAAGTCACGCGTGGTAGTGACAAATGATAATATATTTATCTATACTTATATATCAATAATATATATATATATATATATATATATATATATATATATATATATATATATATATATATATATATATATATATTTATATACAGTATATATACATATATACAGAGAGAGAGAGAGAGAGAGAGAGAGAGAGAGAGAGAGAGAGAGAGAGAGAGAGAGAGAGAGAGAGGGCGAAAATGTTAGTTTATTCTTTACATCTCTGTTTCTTGTCCGCACTGTATGTAAGAAAACTGTCGGAATTATGACATATCACAAATTCAACCGGTATTTCGACTAACGGATTCGAGTATTTGTACATCTGTATGAAAAATGGATTGCATAACACGTATCTAAGAACTTTTTTATGAAAATATTCTAAATACCTAAAGTCTACTCTCAAGAAATTTAAAATCGCAGCTTTCTGAAAATTTTCGGCAAAGGCTTTTTACGAAGCTGATCATATGGCTTTCTCTAAGGTGATACCCCAAAAATCTGGTAGATAATTTTGAAAATGAAACAGACAATATCAGATAGGTGAGTGGCATTAAAAAAAATTCCACTTGCGTGATAAACAAACCGAAACAGTCACGGACGTTCATTAATTTCCTCATCTTTTCTGTGAAACTCGATGTTCGTATTGGCTTGATAACTATTTTTTCCTTTACATCTTAGCCATGGAATTCGCTCCTTGTTCCCTTGTACTTTATTTCTTACAATCAACCATAAAATATTTTTGGCTTTTACGAGGGTCAGAGGCAGATACAAGCTGTATCTCTCATGGATTTTGGCATTTTAAAATGGAACTCAAGTTTAGCATCAATACAATTTTTTTTTAACTAATTCATTCAATAAGAACACCCACCCTCCAATTATATAGAGCTTGGGCTTTAGTGTTACCTGACGCATAATGATCTACCTGTATATAAAGCTTCTTTAGAACTCCTATGATGAGTCATGATAGCGAGAATAAGGAATTACTGAAGGTACCCTAAGAGCAAACGAAGACCATTGGTGATAGTTTTCCTATTTCATCGTTTACCCCGGTTATTCCTTTTGTATATACTGTATCTCTATTACAATAGGGGATTTTATGATAGGCACGCCAATATAGGCTATTAAAAAACTTATATTATCAAATATTTGAGGTCTTCCATATCATTACCATGAAACCATAAATAGTGACTAATCACCTCGATTACTAACCGTCTATTCGACTTTTATATCTCAGATTTCCTTTTTTTTTTGGGGGGGGGGGTGGAAGATAATAACTCTTTTAAGCGCAAAATTAAGCCTTACTTTTAACTGCATCATCTCAATGGAATCCAAATGCTATTTGCTTAGTTGAAGATCATGAACACCAACTGAACGGATTCAAACTCTTTCTTTCAAATTAATCCTTCTTCTATATACATAACTAGACGTCTTTATGAATAATGTCTATGGCGCATATTTGCCTTATCTTTCCTGTGAATATTCCCACAATTGAACTGATATAGGAAGTGCCTTCCTTACATGAGAAACTCATCAATATTTCATTGTGTCGAGAGCACAAGGCTAAAGTTCTGTGTGATGATGATTTCTCCGTTACAAATGTTTACGTGGGTATGTATTATTTGAGCTTCCCCATTCATTTTATAAGATGCATCTCTATACTGTTTTATTAATCTAATTTTGTAATTGGCCGATTTAAAGGAAAACTTAAAGAATGATAGCATGAGAATATTAGAAGTAATGGAATACATACAAAGGGAAAAGATTGAAGAATTACTGCATGACTAGATAAATGAATTATTAAACAATGCTGTTATCAAGTGTATTTCTGAAAACCGCACTGAATACTCATTACTACAATAGTAGGTAATGACATAATTATAAAAGAAGTCTTATTCTATGAAGTAGAGAGAGAGAGAGAGAGAGAGAGAGAGAGAGGAGAGAGAGAGAGAGAGAGAGAGAGAGGAGAGAGAGAGAGAGAGAGACAGAGAGAGAGAGAGAGAGAGAGAGAGAGAGAGAGATGAGAGAGAGAGAGAGAGAGAGAGAGAGAAAGAGAGTAAAATAGCATTCACAAAAATACCTTGTCAAATTATAGGTATCAAATTGACCGCTTTGTCATTTCTTCCGAGTCAATCCTCTCTCTACTCTTTCTTGAAGGAAAATGAACGGGGGAAAAAATAAAGAAAAGAATGCGAAAAAAATGTATGGTCAAAGGTGAACTGATAATTTTCCCACGAAAGACTGAAGAGGAAGGGATCTGTCCTTGCAACTTAGGCAAGGGTCAAACGAGCGTCTGTTGCTATTCGTCTTCCTTAACCTTATACATCGTCTACTGCTGAATTTTTTTTTTCTTCACCTCTTATACGTTTTGGTCTTAGCAACTCTGTGGAAAGAGTATTGTGTTAATAAAGTGTAGTGTATGATTTTGCGATACTACTTCTTCCTAGATTATCTGCAGCCACCTTTGTCTATTTCTAATTCATTTCAATTCTAGATTTTTTAAAGCTTTTTAAAGGCCGCTCATGAATGGCAGAAACAAGGGTAGTGATATTGCCCTATCAAGCAGGACAATGTCCTAGAGAGTGACCATATTGCGTGTGATCAACGCCTAAGCCCCTCTCCACCCAAGCTAGGACCAGGCAATGGCTGCTGATGACTTAGCAGATAGACATATAGACTCCCCAAACCCTCTTCTGTAGCTCACAAGGATTGTGAGGTTGCAGCCACCAAAGGAACTAACGAGCCTGAGCGGGACTCGAACCCCAGTTTGGCACTCACCAGGCGAGGACGCTCATTTCTTTTGGGGTAACGCTTTGGCTCTATGACTAGTTTCTCCGTTTTGCGTATCCTATCTCACATACTCACTATCATCTTAATTATATATTCTGCAATAAATATAAAAATATTATGGTTGCGTTTAGAACATTATTCAAACAATACCAGCAAATATCAATTAAAACAAACTTACTATTGGGAAGTATATAAACACTTAACTAGTATCGTATTTGTATTGTTAATCAGTAAGCAAATAAAAAATATTTACGAAATGAGGGAATCACCTCTCATCTTTAGATAAAAAAAAAAATCGGAAAAAAAAGAAAATCTGAAATCATGGTTTCCGACAACTTTGAAGAATCCCCAGACAACCGTGAGCTAAGAGTGGTCGTTATGTGTGATTAGGAGAGGTCATACATTCCTGTACACCTTGACCTTCGTCATTTTCTTTATTTATTATCTATTGCTGTAATTCTTACCGTGGCCAAAATGATACATTACTTTGGTTATGACATTTTGGGTATTTGTCGTAGCAATATATCTATGACTAAACTATTCTCGCACGCTTGTAAGATGTTTGGAAAAAATTAGATTTGGTTGAATACCCTTAAACTTTATTTAGAAAATTATAATAATGCAGTAAGTTTTATATTGCATTCTCATATTTTCTTTACATTACAGCAAAGGGCTTTTTACTGGAAATTTCAGTAGGTACACTTCTATCAGCATGTATTACTCACTTCTTTCACCCACTTGCTTCTTAATTTTGCTCATTTTATTTCTTTATCAATTTATTTTAATTCGGAATCCCATATCAGAGGTGAGTGGTTTCCTTCACATTCATTGCATTCCTTACGTATTCATAATACCAAAAGGAAATTATAGCTTATGATATCCCTGAAAAGGATTGCTAAAAATATTCAATTCCTATTCTTTCAAAAATTCCTATGAGCGGCTAAGAGATGTGAATGGTATTATAGGAAGATATACAGTACTCAATATATAGATGACTATAGGCAGCTCTCCTTTATGATACCTCAAAGTATTTTTTTTTTATTATTGCTTCTTTAAATCATTGAGATTAACAGATTTCATCTGAAATACTGTAGTTTTAACTCGTTTCACTTTTTCTTTGTAAAATTAATTATTTCGTCCCATAGGAAAAAATTGATAACAATCATAAAAAAGATTACCCATTGCAATGCTATTTTTTTCTATCTTTTAAGTCTATGTAATATGTACTATCTTAACAATGAGGCTTCTCAACTTTTCAATATTTGTAAAACCTTAGCCCTTAAGAATCTTAATCTATGAAAGGGACTGTCAAGGAACGCCCAACTCTCAGTACTAAGAAAAGGATTTTATCCATTCATGCCAAATGCCTTTGAACTCTGCATACTTCGTTTTTGTCGCCGAGTTACATCTCCAGTAGTTGGCCACTCATCCAATCCCTCTAACTCTCGTTATCTTCACAGTCTTCTCTGTAACCTATTAATAATCACACTACAGACTTCTAATGTGAATCAGAGCATGGGACAACAACAAGT
>NC_090739.1:38950717-38975717 GCF_036898095.1 Palaemon carinicauda | reverse complement strand
ATGACCCTGAATATCTATTCAAACCTGAATTAATCCGTAAGATTGTATTTAGAAATTCATATCACCAACTTCTGCGTACTAATTGTGAAACTTAATTATTATTTGCTAGTAGTTACATAAATTATGTCAACTCGTCAGTTACCTTCCAGACCTTGAGTTTCAAGCGCCATGGTATAAACATTTTCACTATACATACATATATATATATATATATATATATATATATATATATATATATATATATATATATATATATATATATATATATATATATATATATATATATATATATATACACACAAAATATGACCAAGCTTACAAATTTATATTCATACTGTATATATATATATATATATATATATATATATATATATATATATATATATATATATATAATATATATATATATATATATATATGTAGCCAACTATTCCAGCATACATGTTAAATAGCAAAAATATTTATTGATGTCGCTTTCACTATACCTGGGAATGAATAACACCCATATGAAATACACAGCAAGTTGGACACCGCAATTTCTAGCTCACCTAGCTCTGAGGGAATATGTCCTGCCACATCCTTACTGCGTGACGGGTAACTAAACAGATGCTCTAGGGAGAGATGATGGGAGGGACTAAATGCCGTAAGGGTGTGATATGGTGCACTTCTTCAGAGCGGAGTGTGCCAGGAATTCGTGTGTCCAACTGTACCCTGAAGAAATATTATATGGAAGCAAATTTCCACTGAAAATCTAGGGTAAGATTAAATTTCGGCACTTTTCGTAATTTCCGAAATAACGTCAAAGCATCATTAAAGGTTAATCTTAATCATCAAAGCTAAATGGTAACCTTGTCATGGGTTTCACGTGTAAGTTTTAAGATTCTCAAGGAAGTTTCATTTCTGGCGAACAAAGCTCGTTAGCGGAACAGTTGTGTGAAGTATCTGAAGGTCACACAGTGAATCTTTTAGTTCATGGCCTATACATCATGTCAGATGTGATGGTTCACAACAAATGCTATCTATTGGAAAAGAAAATCAATCAACAAAATGACATCAGTAATTTGTTCTATTGTTTTCCACCTATCTCTTGTTCAATTTATCAATTTGTCATTTTGTGAGCTGTTGTCTTTGGAAGTTCTTTCGTAAGGTATGATTATATATATATTTTTTAAGATAAGTTCATAACGGAAGAGAATGAAAAGGACTCACCTTGAAAGAAATAAGATAGGATTTTACATCTCTTTTTACCAAAGAAATAAACAGTATTTTATACCTGTTATGAAGTGATGTAACTTAATGATAGAAACGAAAACATCACAGTAACTATCAGCAATGTCTTACGACATTGATAAAGTGGGTTACTCAATTCAATTGTGGACAATATTCATTGAGAATACATAATACATTCCTGAAAGATTAATACCCTCATCAGTAGAATGGGCAATCAGTGTCTTTCACTGTAGGGTTGTGAAGAAAAATGTATTTGGAAACCCCTCAGAGACAAAGCATTGTTTTCCTTACATCATAATCGAAGATTTAAATGATAACTCATAATAAGCGTCAGTGCCAACAAGTATCAGTAATGATATTTAAGCGTGTATCAAGCAAATTAATCCTGCTTGGGCGTTATAGTGGAAAATTGTATCCTGTTGTCCGTGAGCTCATTTCAGCAAAACCGCAACATACCTCATTTAATTTTAAGGGGAAATAGTGTTGCTGAATTCTGATGACCTTGTTCTTGTAATAACTGGATACGTCCATTATCTTGAGAATTCGTGTGGCTTTCTTTCTTATTCTAAAAAGGCTTTTCTATAAACTCAAAACCGATATTTTGAATATTTTCCCATCTGTTCATGTAAGCATGAAGTCAAATTTCAAATACAATTAATCTTTACCGAATTGCATACCCATTGAGAGTTCTCAATCCTTTTTATACTTTTCAGAGTGCAATGAAACCAAGATGAACAACATGAGGTGCGAGAGCTTTTGGCCAAAGGGTTTCATGCTGATCATTTGGACGTTATGTTTCCTTGCCGTCAACAATGCCCAACAGGCTCAGGGAACAGATGTCCAGAAACCAGCAATATCCCCGTCTGAGCCTTCTGCGTGTACTCTTCGATGGAAGGAAGAAATGATATCTTGCAGGGGTATCAATCATACCCAACTTGTAGAAGAATTATCCAAAATCAAGTTGCAGCTTCATGATAAGAAACAGGTTGCTGAAGGGAGGAACCTGGAAAGTAGTGTTACAACAGAGAGCTCAGTTCTCGAAGAAGCAAAAAATGAGAGGTGATAGACATATTTCTTGACATTGTGTATACCTGAAATATGTTAATCTAATAGACAATTATTTGCCTAAATTAGTGACTATATCATATTCGCTTGAAGCTTTCATGTTTTGATGTCGGTTTGATTACTGTTTTAGCTTTAATTCTGGTCCACTGAATATATTCATGTTTTGGTATTAACCTTAAAAGCCATATAACCTTTCTATAGATTCCATCAAATACTCATAATAATTCATAAAATGGATTAAAGTAAAAGAAATACTGACAAACACTTTTTGTTTGTTTATAGTTTCATCTGCTTAGGTTTTTCTCTCATACACTTTTCTCTCTTTGTTTATCTACAATAGTACGCCTGAGCAGAAGAACCCCAGTAACAGACCTGAGGTTCGGGAACTTAATATCTTCACCTGTGACATACCGAAGCTGACAGCTTCTAATCTCAATTCCCCGTCGGCGTTGGAAATCCTTAACGTCGTTAGCTCGGGCGTGAAAGAAGTACGCCCAGATGCCCTGAGCGACCATGCCCAGTCCCTAATGCGCCTAGTCCTCACCCATAACCATCTGAAGGCGTTGCCCGAAGCCATACGCAACCTGACGCGGCTGGAAGTGCTTGATCTGACCCACAATGACATCGATCATCTACCTGAAGGTTCTCTGCTTTTCAACCTTCATCGCCTCCGTCAGTTGCATCTCAGCCACAATAAGCTTGGTCAAGTAAGGAAGATTATTCCATGTCTATGCATGCGCATTAACTTTTAGGCCCGTGGACAATTCACTGTTATCTAACATAAAGACTCACACACTAATAATTGCGCAATAGCGTAATCGTAAATTTGAAAAACACTAACAAAAATGCTAAACATTTCAAGACAGTGTCTTCACTTAATAACAGGCCTTTGTCACTAAGTTAAGGAATGTAAAAAGAAAACTGTTTCAAATAAGGGAAATATGAGTCAAATAAGCAAAATTATTTACAGAATTATTCACAATACACGGTAGGTACAAAACAAAAAATTAGGAAACGCTGGTGTATGTTATGTTGTAGGAAAAGAGAATTGGAAGGTGAATAAGATAGCTGTTTGATTTCTTAATATTTGTACCGATGAAAATAAAATTTAGCGTAAGTTATGGAGACAAATATGGGACGGTAACATAGAACAATGTATTGTATGGATTATAGAGGAACGGAAACTATTGACAAATGTCTATATTTTGTTGTATATAATGCATGATGTTATGATAGTGGTAAGGCAGAAGTAAATTGTAGTGTTAAAGGTGGTAAGTTTTAATATCAATCTGGTATAATAATATGCTGCTGCACTATTAACATGTGAGAGAAAATGCCCAAATATAATGGAATATCCATAGGTATATTACCTGGGAGTAAGATACCTTACAAAATTCTCAAACCTTGTACTATTTTGTATTCTGAGGATAAAAACGAAAAGTTAAAAACATATTTTCTACCAATAAAGCGATTTTGTCCTTTCACGCTCATCTAAATAATGCCAATTTTTTTTTTTCTATTTTGTAATCTTTCTTTAGATTCTTGGAGCTCAAGCACGACTTGGTCTTCAGTCTGCTGGTCTGAGTTTGACCGTTTTCAACCTGGAACCGCTAAGAGAGTCTCTGACCGATCTAACTCTTGCCAACAACGAATTAGCTGCCTTCCCCGAGCAGTTTTCGCGGCCTTTTACCAGACTTTCGAACCTCGACTTATCTTCGAATATCATCTCAGGTTAGATATGAGAATTTTGTGATGGTCCTGTATATAAGCCACCTTTGGTGATGCAATAATAATTTTCTTATATTGTATAATTTGAATTCTGATTTGTGACTAAATCCCCACTTTCAATTAATGATGTACTTTAAACTTTTGATTGAATTATACAGCGTTTGTCATTATAATAATAATAAAAGAAATCATAATAAAAGAAAGAGTTTGCTAATGTTACTAATGCTTTGAATAATAATTCATTTTCTTATTTTCACTCTATATAAGTTTCTCTACTTCCTTATTTGCGTTTATTTGCTTTTGCAGACATCCTTCCTGACGGATTTCGACAGATGCCTCACTTGCAGTATCTTGATCTGAGTGGCAATCTCCTGAAAGAATTCAACCCTAAAGGCCTCTCTTCCTCCATGCTTGCCCTCAACCTAAGAGGTATGCCATAATGGACGTGATTCGTTAAATATAAGAAAATCTTTGGGTATTTATCCTTCCGTGGAATTTTTTCCTTGTTTTACTTAGGGACGTTTTATTATTTAGGAGATTTCTAAGCCTGGATGTAAAATTTCAAGTTATGACTAGAAAAAAAAACTCACATCTTAAAAGGGAAACAAACATAAGGACACCACCTAACTTAAGGTTCTCCACCTAACCTAACGTAGGAGCCGCTTCCTTGCCTATTTACCTACCGTCCTTAGACTACCGTATTTGCTATGTTTGCTTTTCAACCGGCTTCACTCCAGGCATGGTAACCCTAAATCATGATATTTTGTAAATTATAAAACTAGCTGCATATTATCCCATTTCAGGGCAAAACAAATAACACTTTCCGCCATAAAGAAAATCGATTTAACAAGTAATAACAAAGTTTACACGTGTCCTAACGAACTACTTTCACCCATAATAATAATAATAATAATAATAATAATAATAATAATAATAATAACAATAATAATAATAATAATAATAATAATAATTATAATAACAATAATAATAATAATAATAACGTCAGTTAATTAGAAGATGCAGGACCTCTCCTGATCGTGTAAACAGATGCACAAAGTGATAAATAAATGTTACACCTGTTCTTTATTTAACAGGTAATCCTTGGAACTGTACCTGTGATTCAAAATGGATAATCAAGGGGGTGCAGGCTAATGATTCAGGAGTGATGATGATTACACCGCCAGCATGCTCATCTCCTTTTTATCTTCGTCATCAAGAGATTACATCATTAAAAGGTTAACTACTGAGTTAGTTTATTCTATTTCAAACGTCTTGTTTTAGACATTGAATATGCATATAAAATCTATATAAGGTATGTAAAGAAATTTCACATTAGTGTATTCTTTATAATTTTTTCTAAAAGGATAAAAAACCTCCAAAAATAAAACTTATTGCTACTAATAGAAATAAAATGTTCCTTCTTTAATTGCAGAAAGTGACATTTGTCCCACAAATGAGAACTCTTCCAACAGTGAAGTCGTATTTATTGGAGACGATGTTGACGGGACTTTGAAAATAGCACTGAAATCTTTGCACCTTTTGAATGTTACTGTCCTCAATCATCAAGCTTTAATCGTTTCCTGGATAATTGACGCAGAATTCTACACATCTCAAAACCAGTCATCAAATCCGCTTTCTTGGGCAGTAACAATACATAAAACCAGAGATGACCCAAGATTTGCCAAGGTTACAAGAATGAAGCTGGAGAGATACAAGGAAGAACGACGTGACTGGAGGCCAAGTGAATCATCCTACACTGAACTTCTCCATGGCTTGGAATCAGACACGCAATACACACTGTGTCTTGTACCCATCCAAGATGACCACTTATTTACTAGACCAGACCAGTGTCAATATATTAAGACTCCAGACGAACCACAACACAGTACTACAGCACTGCCATCAACTACAACAACACCTTCTCCAACAGAAGTCCCACCAGCACCACTTTACATTTCTACAGATGATTATGAAGTTCAGACGGAAAGAGTCATAATGATTAATGAAGCAAGGAGAGTTCTTATGTCATGGAATGTAACCATTCATAATCGAAATAGGTTGAACAGCCGTTCTAAGAGAGAAGCTCTCTTACTAAAGCCGCTTGGATGGAAAATAACTTATCGAAAATTTGCCGAGGAAAATGAAACAGAAATAGTGCTCGTGAGTCAGGGTGGTGAACCAATACAAAATTTCACTAATCACTACACAGTAGATAACTTAGATCCTGGAACTGGATACACATTTTGTTTTAGGCCTCTTTCTAATAATGAAGTTAAAGCCTCTCTAACAGATGATAATGGAGAAATACATGGTCCAAAGATTTATCCACACTCGAATTTACTTCACAATCCCAAAGTTGTATCTTCTACTGTAAGAGGGTGGCACCAACAACAAAATCCTTTTAGTACTTCGGATAATAATTCAGTTGAAGGTGATGATACGGAAAACTTTTCCATGGAAGACTTTTTGGGGCCAGCATCATCATCTGAGCCCCCTTATTTCCCAGACTTCCCATCTAATATTCCACCTGTGCCTACTGAAATACCAGAACGAATTCCGTCAAATATTCCTCCACTGCCGAATTTTCCAAATCCATCATCATTTGACACTAGACCTCCGCCTCCACCTCAGCAGCCATCCGGTGGAAATTTTGTTTATACGAGTACAGGTGAACGAATTTTTATTCCTTCATCCCCTGGGTCATCCCCATTCAACCTTCCATCCATTGTAGGGCCAAGCATTCCTTTTAACCCTACTCAGTCTCAGTCGTCCTCTTCAAGCGACCCTATCCTGGATATTCCCACTAAACCCCAACAACGATTTACGTATGATTTTGATGATAGTTCAGTAGAAACTACATCCAGACAAACTTTCATTTATGATTTTACAACTGAAGCCTCTACTACCACGACAAAGGAGCCTCAAAGGTTCACATACGTCACACGACGCAAGAGGTCAATCAATTCTGAATCTAAAGTAAGTTATGAAAAGAATGATGGTTCAGGCTTCGTTGAGTTATGTAAAGAAGTAGTTACTCTGGAGGAAAACAATATTATCACTCCTGTGGCAATAGCTAGCACTGTTTCAACTTCTTCTACAGTTATCATAGCTATTGTATTTTGCTGCTGTTGTCCAAGGATGTGCCGAAGAAAAAAGTCAGGTTGGCAAGGAAAATCTTTGCCCAATAAAAGAAAGATTAGCACTATTTCAAATCCTACACCTGTTAATGTTTATACACGCCAGAGTTCTGTTGTCAGTGGAACAACTATTGTTGATGATAGCAACAGTGATTTGAAGAGCATTCCTTCTCAGATATCTGCAAATGGAACAACTTTTATTGACGGAGACAATAATGGACATCAATTAATGAATGGACGTTCTGTATCTGTAACCTCTAGTTCTGGATATCTTACACCTCTGCCAGTGAGCAATGGCACAGTTCCTGATCCTGACCGTATATTTAGTGAGGCCAAATTATATTTACCAAGTCAAAAGGCATATCTCAACTCGGTAAAAGACCGTTTACTCCAACAGCACAAAAATTTGAAAATGGAGTTTCACCCAGGGTATGATATTCCGCCAAATTCCTCCATAAAGTCTTTGTTAGGTTATGACTATCCCCATCCTACTCCGGTTAACCCTATAGGATCCCATACAGATTCAGCTGCAAAACCTCCTGTTCCGGGAAAAGCACCAATCCCTTCTCCATCTAGCAGTGACTCTAATTATAATGCTTCAGTAAGTGATCCCAGGGAAGTAGAACCACTGAGGCCTGAGGTTAATTTGAATATCCCTTTTAACCACAATAAAAGTTCAGATTCAAGTAAAAAATTCAATTTAGCTAGAGACCCTGATGCAAATATAAGCCATGAATATAATTACATTAATCCTGATGATGTAAATACCAAACCTAGGACCTACGTCAAGAACGCTCCAGGCAGAACGAGGCATCGTAAGTTTGGATCACCAGTGCGCTTACCAGATGAGCGAGTAGGAATACCTGCAGAGAACAGTAAAGATTTGAAAAGACATTCTCATGGCGTCGTACCTTTACAGACTCCTTCCCATTTGAGTCGTTCTGTTCCCGATTTAGCATCAGCTGTAGGAAACCAAAACACTGATAACCTATCTTTGCCACAACCGGCAGATATGACAGCGGCTGCACGACTTAACTTGCTCATAGAAAATCAAAGGAAAGAGGAGGAAAATGGCATTTTGTCTCTACCAACAATTCATCATGAAGACCCCTCCTCAAGAGGCCAAGCCTCTTCAGCTTCAGCAGAGCACTTGAATGAAATTGGTGGATATGTTAATTTCCCGTCTACCCAGAACAGTAAAGACCTTAGACAGGGGAAAGATAAAGACCATTATCATACTTGGTCTAGTTCTCGCCCCAACACCCCTCGCTCTCGTCCAAGCTTAGGGGAAGTTGTCCTTACAGGAGGAACGCTTATCGAAGTTCCAGATGGTTATGTTATTCCTAAACCCCCAAAGCCTACAAGATCAGTAAGGCTTTTGGTACCAGGAGAGGATAAGCCTATCATATTAGATAGAAATGAAATAAGGTCCGGTAAATCATCGATGGATTACAATTCCCCACCAACCTCACCTAAGGTGATTAAAGCTGTCTCTCCTCTACCACCAATAATTACTTCATCCAGGAGAGATGAAGAGAAAAGCCAAATCACTCATCTAATGACTCCAGAGATGGACCAAAACAGAATTGTTATAAGCACAGGTTAGTCAGTTTACATTCGGATACTATTATGGCAATAGAAGTATCCCTGTAAGAGTATTATGTAAATATTGTATATCCTTTAACCATTGCACTGATAATTGTTTATAGAATGTTCACAACACCATCACAAATTATTTCATAATAATAGAGTGAAGGTAGAAAAATACATGAATTATATAGAGGCCTTTATCATGTGCTAAGAATGTCTTTAAAGACAAACTTATTTTACTATTAACTGTAAATATCTCAGATAAAATATTGTGTAAATAAAAAGATATAATTATTCATAGTTACTCTAGATGATTACTGGTTGTGCATAAGAATAATCCATATGATATAACATAATGTACATTTTTCTCTTTGTAAATAGTTAGATTCTTTAAGATATTTGTGTTAGCAGACCTCATGGAAAGATTTAGGGGATGAACCGTAGTGGCCAGTATAATCGGACTGGATTTGAAATTTGCATCGGCTGACAAAAGAAAATAAGAGCTGCTAATCGCATTACCATCCCCTTAGCATGTGTATGTTGCAAAAATATTTATCACCCACATATGCCAGTGATATTGTAAAATATATTTCGATATTCTTTTTTCAGGATTTTATAGTTCATAATGAATATTTAGCTTCAATGAAAGAAAAAGAATGGAAAGGGACGCATAAAATACAGGTTGTCATATATTCTAAAAGATTTCATATATGGCTAAAATAGGTAGGAAGAAAATCAGTAAAGAAATGTAAAAAATGGTGGTTTTCATATGCCCTATGTTCTGTAGAAAAGCAGTGCTTGTTCACAGTATATGGGTGTTGAATATCATAATTTTGTTTACCTCCTAAAGTATAAATAAGGCTCGTGAATGCATATGAAAAATCCGTGAAAGAAGCTACTCACCCTGGAAAATTATTTTCTAAAGGCATTGAATTAGAAATTTTTAGCATCCAGTATCCTCATTCATAATAAATGCGTTGCAAAAGCATATCTCTTCGGCCAGTACTTTTAGAAAGGTTTAGTGATAATTAAGTATGTATTTTATTTTGTCTTATAAGCTAAGTGCCATTTCCTGTCAATATCATAAGACAAGTTTGTATTGAATGGTGACCCACATGAAGTTCTCGATAGGCTGAACTGTTGTGACTGGAATATATCCTGCATTCAAAGGAGTAACGGGCAATAGAAAAGTTTAATGTGCACCAAATGTTTACAAGTTGTTAGTAAGAAAATATTCTTAATTTTACGGCACTTGCCTAAATAAGGACATTTATTTTGTTGATAAAGAATGACCATTAAAGGTTTTAAGTAATATACCATGGATGCAAAACTGGGGTCTCTTAGATTATTTTGATGGGATTTCATGTTTTACCAATGTAAATAGCAATGAAGATAATCAACTGGGCCATATAATGTTCTTTTCATGAGAGAAGATTCACATTCTTTTTCTCTTTCTCTGAACAAACATTTGATTATCTCTAAATCTTATTTTATAAGATTTCTTATTTATTTGCCTGCAATCGTGCCATTTCAACCCTTCATCAACAAACTAACATGACAGACGTTTCTTGTGGAACTAGAAATTCTTGGCATCTGTATATACAGATACACATGTACAAGTTTACAGATAAATATGTCAAGGCTCTAAGTATTATTCTCTCACAATAACCCTGTATTATATGTACATTATTGATTTCGAAGTAATAATCAAACATTGTCGTAAGTACCTTCCCATGTGACTCAGCTGTAAGGCTCCTAAACATGGATTCTGAACATTCATTGTTGTTTCATTGTCCTTTAGTCCATTTGAGTACTTTATTCCTTCTACGTAGATCCAAAAATATCTATGCAGTTTCGATTTACATTTTTCTTATTACCTATTCCTTGAATAGATTCAAAGGGATAATAGTATAATAAAGAATATATGAAAACTTTCGTATAACTAGTATTAATTTTTGTCCTTTAAATGCTTGCCTCTAATTTTTACTTTTAAATTGTTATCTATTCATTTGTTCTATGTCGAACTGCCTTATTATTTAGGGAAACAGGAGGCGTCGACTCCAGATAAAATGATTAAGGTATAGTTAAAAGGTTAATGGCTGTTCAGTATGATAGACCTTAGCCAAAGTTGTTTATCCAAACCCAATATCATTTAGTCCAATATCCGAATTACCCTCACAATGGGTACGAAAGAGAATTTAGTCGGCACTTTTTCAACTCACTAGAAAGTCCAATAAAATGATCCATTGCAAACTGAAGAACATTTATTTATACGGGTAAAAGTGTCATTCTTCAAAATCAGGGTGATGTTTAACTACTCTGGACATCCAGCCCGGGACCGCTCTCTCTCTCTCTCTCTCTCTCTCTCTCTCTCTCTCTCTCTCTCTCTCTCTCTCTCTCTCTCTCTCTCTCTCTGCTGACATAAATCCATGCATGTAGAATGAAGGTACCCTTGTCCTAACTGCAGGAAGGTCCTTAACATCCTTAGGATCCAAATTTGCTGTCTTTGCCCACCCTTATGCATTGCTGTCAAATTTGACGGTATAGAAATAAGGAAAGAATACATTAAATAAGAAAATGTGATTGACATCTGCATCATCATGTCATTAAATGGCGATCAAACGGAAATTCATTAAGCAAGACATTATAAAAACCAAATTTAGGTAATAGAAATATATCATGGTTAATCTACGAAGTAAAACGAGAAATAATTAGCAGATGTAGAACAATAACCGAATACTTACAAGATTTAATCCATCATATTGTTACGGCAATAGGGCCTGGAGCCCACTTTTGCAAGGGTCTGTGCAACCTTACAGAGGTGTGACAGCTGGTTCCATCCCGACACTTTGCTTGGATTCCATCCAAAGAATCTGTAACCTTTTAGGAAGGTGTGTTGGGAAGGTACAAATTAGCAGACCTGAACAACCCAGCGACAGGCCTAGCTAGCCGACAGGGGTCACCCTAGCTCAAGAAATACGCAGAGATATAAATGGACTGATCCATAGACGACGAACCCCTGATCAAAACAGGACGGCCCCCAATTTGCCATAAATATTGGAACATTGAGAGGCATAACAGAAGAAATAGTTGTCTTTATGGATAGTATGACAAATTAGTATACTTAGTCTTGCAGAAACAAGAAGGAAGGAACATGTCAGAAAAGCAATAAGTAATTATCATGAACTAATATATTTTAGCAGGAGAGATATCTGTAGGAGTAGTACTGTTATCTGAGGTTGGTATGTATATTAAGGACGTAGTTTATAAGAATGAAAGAATTTTTGCAGTAACTCTTAAGATTAATGATTATAGAATGACCAAATTAAAGACCTACGCCAACTAACAAAGAAGATTCCAATAAGAAAGAACTTTTTTACAATCAACTTCAAGAAGTATTTGAACAGTCTCCAATGGATAATAAAATCTTGATTATGGTACCCTAAACGGACATGTTGGTAGAAATAAATTGGATGGAGTAATCGGTTCTGAACAGAACTAGGGAGGAGAAATGCTGGTAGATTTTTGTGTTAGAAATAATCAAGCAATAATGAATATTTACTTTGAAAACCGAAATTCCCATAAGTATACTGGTACTGATATAATAACAACCTGAGTATTTATAACAAAAAAAGCCAGATTGACTTTCATCTAACATCAAAGAAAAGTATCGTAAAAGATTCAGATGATAAACTATTGAGAGATAAATTAAAAATTCACAAGCCCAAAATACTAAAGCAGTCAAATAGACAAATTACTTGTAGAAAAGGTTATTTAGAAAAAGATAGAATTCCAGAGGAGATTTAAAGAACACCACTGAGTTATCCAGGGTAACAATGTCATTAGGTTCTGGGAACATTTCAAAAACGTTATACAAAAGATATAAAATGAGGTTATTAGAGTGTCTACAGTGGGTGAGAAAAGAAAGAAGAAGACTATGTGGTGGAATGATAATGTGAATGAGGCAATTAGGAACAAGCAAGAACGCTTCCGTTTGTGGATGAAGGAAAGGACACCAGAGAGAAATCATGATTATAAAAGCTATGGAGATATAGCAAATCTAGTAATTAGAGAGCAACAGAATGAAATGTAGAGGAAAATAGAAGAAGATCTAGATTGATTATGAAAAGACCAGAAAATTATTTTATTCCATGGCACAACAGTACAGATCTAGAGTTACTACTAGTAGTCATACATCAATAAAGGATAATCATGGCGAAATTCTTAATCACCCTAGAGATAGCTAAACAGATGTACTGAGTATTGTGGTAACCTTTACAATGTGGAAAGGGCAGTGCACGAAGAACCTACCGTTAACAACAATAATAATATGGAAACAGTTTAGGATCACACAAGAGGCAGAGACAGAATTAAAGTCAATGAAAAATAACAAATCACCAGGTCCTGATAATATTGCTGCAGAAGTCATCAAAGTTTGTGGGAATGGGAGGATTGAATGTTTGCACATCCTCTATAACTTGGCATACAGCGCGGCCGTAGTTCCTTCTGACTGGAACGAGTCATTTATATGAACTTTCTTTAAAAAAGATGATGCTACCGAATGTGTGAAGCATCGAGTCATATCAATTATGAGTTACATAGCTAAAATCTATGAAAGAATGCTAGAGAAGAGAGTAAGAGCCATAAACTGAAAGCTAATGCGGCTGTAGACCAGGCTGCAGCACAGTGGATCCAGATTTTTGCTTTAGGGACATACCTAGAGAAAAAATGGGAATACATCCAAGAACAACACCTATACTTTCTAGACCTTAAAAAAATATTTGATAGAGTTCCTAGAAACCAGCTGTGGGAAATTTTGCGTGAATATGGAATCTATGAACATCTAATTAGAGCAATTAAGAGCACATACAAAGACCAAAAGAGTAAAGTAATTGGAGGACCTATATTTATGGAAAGAGAAATGAGGAGATAGGCACTAAAGACAGAAAAGAGCAGCATGGATACGAGAGTAAATTAAGGTAGAGTATATTCTAACAACAAGTTAGAAAAAGAAATGGACATGGGCAGGACATATAATGAGAATGAAAGATAAAAGATGGAGACACAGCATAAGAGAATGGGTCCCTAATTGCAAACTAATCTGAAGGAAGAGAAGGCTATAGATTGACGAGCTAAGAAAATTTGCTGGTATAATTTGGTATAGAATGACCATAAATAGACGCAAGTAGAAGTGCTTGTTTGAGACCTTTGTTCTGCAGTGACTAGTAACAGCTGCTGATGATGATGATATACTATATATATATATATATATATATATATATATATATATATATATATATATATATATATATATATATGTGTGTGTGTGTGTGTGTGTGTGTGTGTGTGTATGTATGTATATATATATGTGTGTGTAAGTGTATCTGTGGATAAAATATGTATATGTGCATGTGCACCAATGTGTGTGTGTGTTTCCTAAAGTAACCAACGAGTTCGAAATATGTACTTTCCATGAAATATCATCAAACGTTGCATTCTTAAATCTTTAGTTGAAAGTATCACAGTAGAACTAGGTAAGATTAGCAGTCAGGCACAAGGAACAAAAATGGGCCAGGACCAAGAGCCTGGCACAGACTCAGTCCAATGTAAGAAACAACGGAGTTACTCATCAAAAGATTTTCATTTTCTGTAATATGAAGGACTCCCTAGTTCCTTTTATGTGTTGAAGGGAGACTAAAAACCGCAGGATTGGTACAATTGGAACAAAATTTACACCTTACTTTTGGTGTGATTAGCAGTAAAGCTACATTGACCGAGGTTTTATCATAGCTAAATGGAAGTCAAACGTTTGTACCACAAAGAAAAATCACAAGTTTCAAACATGAAGCTGAAGTTCTTAGAATTATTTCGAGGATAGCAAGACAATAGACATTGCAATAGGTGGCATTCCAGCCTGAGAACAAGGGGTAGGTAATTTTTAGCTTTTATTTTGTTTTATCGCAGGTAACTTTGATTTTTAAAAAACTGGCTACTATGAGCATCTCATACATGTCAGAGAAACAATTTTGGAAAAAAATAGAACCAGACGGGTTACTCCACGTTTCAAAAAGGGTTGTTGGGATCTTGTTAAGGAAACCAAGCCAACCAGAAGCTCATTAAAAAGAACATCACCCTAGAAAGAAAAATAAATATTTTTTTTTTCAGTTAATCCACAGATCAGTCCACGAATACTCTAAATCTGAAGTATAAGACTCTCTTAAGAACTAACCTTTGAGCCCAAACAATAGGCGAAACTGTAACTTTATCTGTAGTTCACTTAAAATTAAGGTTGTCAGGCTTCAGTTACCATTTCATCTGAAGAGATGTTCGTCAGGATGTTATCCAAGTAAGCCTATTACCATACCAACAGTTAGCTTATTAATTTTACATATTACCTGGCATACAAGAATTTCATAGCATAAGAAAGGAAGTGGTCAGGCAATTATTACATCCACTTCAGTGAAGTACAGAGACATTATTACAGACACAGAATTAAAAAGAATTAACATCATCATCTATTGTATGATGAATTTTAATAAAACTAATCAAAACTGTGCACACAGAAATTAACAAGGAGAATTTGCTGTGAATGTCAAGGAAATTTGTAAGCAGTAAACAAATGAAAAAGATAAGGGGTAAGCAAGACCAAATACCACCTGGTAAATAGTAGGCCTACTAGGTGTGCAGTTATTTTTAACAGCCTTTTCTTCACCATTGTAAGGCTCAATACTACACAGTATTCTAGAAATTTTATCCGACATGTGACCAGATTGCCCCCCTGTGGCTGCGTGGACGCAACAATTAGAATAGGTAGTAGGTTGGCCAGGGCACCAGCCACCCGTTGGGATACTACTGCTAGAGAGTTATGGGGTCTTTTGACTGGCCAGATGGTACTACATTGGATCCTTTTCTCTGGTTAAGGTTCATTTTCCCTTTGCATACACACATCCACACTGAATAGTCTGGCCTATTCTTTACAGATTCTCCTCTGTCCTCATACACCTGACAACACAGATTACCAAACATTTCTTCTTCACTCAAGAGGTTACTGCACTAATTGTTCAGTGCCCATTTTCCTCTTTGTAAGGGTAAAAGAGACTATTTAGCTATGGTTAGCAGCTCTTCTAGGAGAAGGACACTGTAAAATTAAACCATTGTTCTCTAGTCTTAGGTAGTGCCATAGCCTCTGTACCATGGTCTTCCACTGTCTTGGGTTAGAGTTCTCTTGCTTGAGGGTACACTCGAGCACGTTATTCTCTCTCTTATTTCACTTCCTCTTGTTTTGTTTAAGATTTCATAGTTTATATAGCAGATATTTATTTTAATGTTGTTACTCTCCTTAAAATATTATATTTTCTATTTTTCCTTTCCTCACTGGGCTATTTTCCCTGTTGGAACCTCCTGCTTTTCCAACTAGGGTATAATAGCGCCAACGTACCCCTGTGTGTTGTAAGAGGCGACTAAAAGGGACAGGAGGAGGGGACTGGGAATCCTATCTTTTGTTATTTAATTTTTGAGACATCAAAGGAGAGGAGTTAGGGAAGTTTGACTCATCTCTACACTCTGATTTTGGGGTATCTGAATGTACGTGGATGTAGTACAATGGGGGTTAAGAGATGTGAGATTGGTAATATTTTCTGGAAGAGGAAGAAGAATACATCGGTCTTGTGTAAAATAAAGGTTAAAAAGAAAGGTGATGTGATGTTTTGCGAAGTAACAGGCAGAGCGTCTGGGGTAGAAGGGGGAAGAGCAAGAGAGGGTGTAGCTTTATTGTTGAGTGAATGGATGATAAATAAAGTAGTAGAATAGAAGGATGTGTAATCTAGGTTGATGTGAATAAGGGTTATGTTGAGTAGGGAATGTTTGTTTTCCTAAAGAAAGATATAAAAAGGATATATGGATAGGAATGGCAAATGGGAAAGAGGTAGAAAGAGCATTGATGGATTATGTGTTAATAACAAGAAGGATAATTGGAAGATTGAGAGATGTGCACGTGTTTAGGAGTATGTCAGGTAATTTTTGGGGTTGAAGCAAAATTAGTTGTCAGCGGCATAGGAGCAGGGGGAAAGGGGGGTGGGGTGTCTGACTATAGACCCAGCACTTTTTTACCGATAATTTACTTTTCTATCTTTTACTTCAGTAAAGATTAAAAGATGATAATATGCAGAAATTTAGTAACTCAGAAAAGATTCAAAGATATTAAATTACGTAAATTTAGTTATTCATTCTTCATAAGAATTGTCCTTCAGCAACAATCTCGAATAAAAGGATTTCGTTAACATGCATTCCCATGTTAAAGGAAGGAATTATTCTACCTATATATATAAATTTATACATTTACATTATATATATGCCTATATATATATATATATATATATATATATATATATATATATATATATATATATATATATATATATATATATATATATATATATATACATATACATATATACATATATATATACATCTCTCTCTCTCTCTCTCTCTCTCTCTCTCTCTCTCTCTCTCTCTCTCTCTCTCTATATATATATATATATATATATATATATATATATATATATATGTACGTATATATATATATATATATATATATATATATATATATATATATATATATATATATATATATATACACACACATATATGGGTACATATATATATATATATATATATATATATATATATATATATATGTATATATATATATATATATATATATATATATATATATATATATATATATATATGTGTGTGTTTGTGTGTGTGTGTGTAATTATAACATATATATATATATATATATTGCATATATATATATGTGTGTGTGTATATATATATATATATATATATATATATATATATATATATATATATATATATATATATATATATATATATGTATGTATACAATTATAACACACACATATATATATACATGTATATGTGTGTATATATCTATCTATCTATCTATCTATCAATCTATCTATTTATCTATATATATATATACATATATATATATATACATATATATATTTAATATATATATATGTATGTGTGTATAAACACTTATATATATATATATATATATATATATATATATATATATATGTGTGTGTGTGTGTGTGTGTGTGTGTGTGTGTGTGTCTGTGTGTGTATGTCTATGTGTATATACATGTATTGTATATAGGGCTCGTGAATCCATTGTCTTCTCATCCTTCCCTTGCCTTGTTTGCAACCTCTCGGGACCCATCGTGTCATTCTTTTAGTCCACATATCATCTATCATTCTCTTCATATGTCCTTCATACGCCCATTTCTTTTTCTTACATGTTGTTAGAATATGCTCTACTTTATTTGTTCTCGATTCCATGTTGCTCTTTTTCTGTCTCTTGGTGTTATTTCCATCAATATTCTTTCCATAGGTCTTTGAGTTGTAACTAGCTTATGACCTAAGGCTTTAGTAAGGCTCTGAGTTTCTGATGCATAAGTTAATACTGGCAGGACCATGTGATTAAATACTTTTCTTTTTAGAGAAAGTGGCATTTTAATGTTCTTAATATGTTTTTGCTTACCAATAGCTCTTCATTCCATGGTTATCCATCTTTTAATTTCGGACTCATGTCCTATGGAAACACTTAGTCTCTCCTAAGAAAGTATATTAATTAATTCGTCCTTAACCCTTATTTGTTGTCTGTATTTTCATTGAATATTATCTTAGTTTCGCTCATATAAATTTTCAGTCGTACATATCTGCTTTCTCTATTCAAATTTTCTCTCATCTTTTGCAATTCCTTCTATGATTCACTAAATCTCAAGTTGTTAAGGTATTCCCTATTAATGTTGATTCCTACATTTCCTTAATCTAAATTCTTAAAACTTTTTCTAGGCACGCGGTGAATAATTTAGTAGAGATAGGGTCTCCTTGTCTAACTTATTTTGTCAATTGAAATTGTCTCACTAAATTTATGTATATTTAGGATTGTTGTTCTACCCATGTAGATATTTTCAAGTGTTCCAACATAAGTATAATCTATTCCTCTTCGTTGAAGGGCGTTCATGACGGATAAAGTTTTGATAGAATCTAAAGTTCTCTCATAGTCTATAAATGCCTTATATAGGGGTTTGTCATACTCAGTTGACTGATCCATTACCTAGTTCATAACATGTATATGATCAGTTGTTGAATATCCGCTTCTAAAACCAACCTGTTCTCCTGGTTGATTAAAGTCTAGCTTTCTTTCCATTTTGCCAAATATGATATTTGTGACTATTTCATATGTTACTGAGAGTAAGCTAACCGGGCGATAATTTTTCAGGTCCTTTGTGTCTCTCATTTTGCAAAATAATATAATGATATTTTTTCCGAGGTACCGAATAGAGTAGTGTTGTAAACATTAGGTGTAGAGTTCAACAAAATTTATTACTATGAAATATCCTCCATCTATTATCAAATCATCTGTTAGGCCATATTCTGCTTTATATCTTTTCATGCGTTTTTTTTTTTTTTTTTTTTTTTTGGTACCGGCTCATATGTTTCATTATTTCTATTTGAAAAGTTATTTAGTATGTTGTATAGCATTGTATAAAACTCCTCTTCAATTTTTAACACTCAATCTCTTTTGTTTATATACCCATTTTCATCCGGTATAGCAAATATATGTAGGCACCCCGTTCCAAGGCTTCTTTTCATTACCTTGCAAAATCTTTGCTTTTAAAATAATGGGATCTGCTCTATATATTTTAAAGCATATCATCTGTATCTTATATATAATAACCATAACTTAGACCCTAAAAATCAGAAAAAAAATAGTATTTTAGGAATTATGAATATTTGATGCATTAATGAAAAAAAAAAAAAAAAAAACCATGAAAGCATGCAATAGTAATTACGACGTCTCCAAATTTAAATAAAATCTGAGTGTTTCTACTTGTTGTCAAAAGATGGCAGCATACTTCCCTTGTTACATTCATGTGAATGATTCTGTCCAATTTAAAAAAGGGTGATAGATTTATACTTATGCAGAAATATGTGTGGCATGTATAATTCATATTCAGTTCCATTTAAGTAGGCTATTTTGGCCTATTTTTAAACCAAAAGGACGTCTTGGAAGGTTCCAGAATGCAAGGATTAAAGAGCTCTACACATTGTTTATTTCCAGGACCAATAGATGGCATTAGCAGTAGAGTATCAAATTACTAATTATCCCCATACACTTATTATAATTTTTATTACTTCATTTCTGTTGCTATTTGGACACAAAATTGCTATAAAATAAACGCACGTGAACTTGATGTTCATTGTTGTCTGGCCACAACTTAATTGTTAGGAAATTACAAATTTCACAATAAATATCATAGAAATATTACCTCAGCAAACAATCGTTACTTCATTTATATTTGGGAGTCAGGGGGGTCACCTGAGAGTGCCACATGTAGCCTACTGGAATTGGCGAGACAATCCAGTAATTACACAGTTATTTGGTCTATTTTTCAATTACCTTTTTATGAAACTAAAATATAACTGGTATGTGTCATGATATGACATGTATTATTAGTAAAAACTACGTCGAGTAACAATATTGTTACGTTGCGAAAGGCATAATAACGCGCACCTCTATCTCCCTCCCTTACGTGGTAACGAACTTTACTTTAACGCCAACAGATGGCATCAGAAGCACCTTATCCTAACTAATATAGTCAATCTTTGACGACCACGTGGTGTCAAAAAAGTGTGGTAGGAAGATAGAGGCTAGAGAATCGGTAGTTGGTAAATTGCCCAACGATCGTTTCCTCATTAGGAACGAATATTTTTATCAGAAAATGGTGTGAATTTCTCTTATGGTATCGGAAGCAACCTGAGTTTACCTATAAAAGTGTTTAGTATTACCTTTCTTCGCCAGAACATATGGATTTACGTCATGTCCCTGTACAAGTGACTAAGGTAACAATCATCAGCATAGTTAAGGTTGGTGAGACGAGTTTGGGACAGCGCTGCCAAATGAAGTTTCATTGAATAGAGAATATCATTATTCATTACAGATTCAAATCATTTAAGGAGTAATAGTTATATGCCAGAAGGTGCATGGCTATGGTGTAATTTGATGTTCTTATAATCAGCGTAATCAATATTGACAAATCGAATAACGGCAAACAAAATTGTCACATTTTTGCGTCTTCGCCAACGCTTTTTGTGTTGTGTCATCCAACCTGCGAATTTGAGTTGGTTAATAAGGGCGCTCCAGAGTATAAATCAGTTATAAAATAAACCTTATCATCATTTCCTTAGTAAATGTATGCATGTCAGTAAATCTGTTTCTTGGTTCAACATTGATTAAAATAATCCAATAAATATATACGATGATTGTTTTTCAACATTTATTTTCTTTAGTACGAATATTGATCGTAGTGTTTTTAAGGACTTTGGTGCTGGGCATAGTGGTGAAGATGATAGGTTGGAGAAACAGATTTGTACGCGTCCTTGATTATAATGCCTCCTGGGTTAATGAGAATATAAAGTTTTTCTCTACATAAAAGTTTCTTGCGATGGAAGGTTTTTTTTTCTTTAACGATATCAAAGTCAGTTTCAATCATTGCCAATAAATCACAAGAAAGGTTCCTTTTTTTTTACACTTTTGATTCGTTGGAAAGTTAAAAAAACATAATAGGGTGTTGGATGTCAAGAAAGAATAATAGAGATTTTTTCAAAGTATTCAAAATGTTTCGAATAATGATAATATGATACATGTAAAGTTTAAAATTAGGATGATGTTATTTTGATAAATACAATTGATAATATGAACTGACTGTGTCTAAAAGTTGTAGATAAAATCACTTTGGATGATTAGCAAAACTGCAGTTATGTTTCAGGAAAATTTGTAAGCAGTAAACAAATGAAAAAGATAAGGGGTAAGCAAGACCAAATACCACCTAGTAAATAGTAGGCCTACTAGGTGTGCAGTTATTTTTAGCAGCCTTTTCTTCACCATTGTAAGGCTCAATACTACACAGTATTCTAGAAATTTTATCCGACATGTGACCAGATTGCCCCCCTGTGGCTGCGTGGACGAAACAATTAGAATAGCGCCAACGTATCCCTGCGTGTCGAAAGAGGCGACTAAAAGGGACAGGAGGAGGGGGCTGGGAATCCCATCTCCTGTTATTTCATTTTTGAGACATCAAAGGAGAGGAGTTAGGGAAGTTTGACTCATCTACACACTCTAATTTTGGGGTATCTGAATGTACGTGGATGTAGTACAATGGCGGTTAAGAGATGTGAGATTGGTAATACCTTCTGGAAGAGGAAGAAGAATATATCGGCCTTGTGTAAAATAAAGGTGAAAAAGAAAGGTGATGTTTTGTGAAGTGACAGGCAGAGCGTCTGGGGTAGAAGGGGGAAGAGCAAGAGACGGTGTAGCTTTATTGTTGAGTGAATGGATGATAAATAAAGTAGTAGAATAGAAGGATGTGTAATCTAGGTTGATGTGAATAAGGGTTATGTTGGGTAGGGAATGTTTGTTTTCCTAAAGAAATATATAAAAAGGATACATGGATAAGAATGGCAAATGGGAAAGTGGTAGAAAGAGCATTGATGGATTATGTGTTAATAACAAGAAGGATGATTGGAAGATTGAAAGATGTGTACGTGTTTAGGAGTATGTCTGATGATTTTTGGGTTGAAGCAAAATTAGTTGTCAGAGGCATAGGAGCAGGGGGAGAGGAGGGTGGGTGTCTGACTATAGCCCCGCATTTTTTTTTACCGAAAATTTACTTTTCTATCTTTTACTTCAGTAACGATTAAAATATGATAATATACAGAAATTTAGTAACTTAGAAAAGATTCAAAGATATTAAATTACGTAAATTTAGTTACTCATTCTTCATAAGAATTGTCATTTAGAAGCAATCTTGAATAAAAGGATTTCGTTAACATGCATTCCCATGTTAAAGGAAGGAATCATTCTACTTATATATATATATATATATATATATATATATATATATATATATATATATATATATATATATATATATATATATATATATGTGTGTGTGTGTGTGTATGTATGTGTGTATGTGTGTGTGTGTGTGTAATTATAACATATATATACTGCATATATATATATATATATATATATATATATATATATATATATATATATATATATATATATATATATATATGTATACAATTATAACACACACACACACACACAACATATATATATATATATATATATATATATATATATATATATATATATATATATATATATATATATATACAAGTATGTGTGTATTTATCTATCTGTCTGTCTATCTATCTATCTATCGATCTATCTATTTATCTATCTATCTATCTATCTATCTATCTAGCTATCTATATATATATATATATATATATATATATATATATATATATATATATATATATATATATATATATGTATGTATGTGTGTATAAACACACACACATATATATATATATATATATATATATATATATATATATATATATATGTGTGTGTGTGTGTGTGTGTGTGTGTGTCTGTGTCTGTGTATATACATGTACTGTATATAGGGCTCGTGAATCCATTGTCTTCTCATCCTTCCCTTGCCTTGTTTGCAACCTCTCAGGACCCATCGTGTCATTCTTTTAGTCCACATATCATCTATCATTCTCTTCATATGTCCTGCACACGCCCATTTCTTTTTCTTACATGTTGTTAGAATATGCTCTACTTTATTTGTTCTCGATTCCATGTCGCTCTTTTTCTGTCTCTAAGTGTTATTTCCATCATTATTCTTTCCATAGCTCTTTGAGTTATAAGTAGCTTATGACCTAAGGCTTTAGTAAGGCTCTGAGTTTCTGATGCATAAGTTAATACTGGCAGGACCATCTGATTAAATACTTTTCTTTTTAGAGAAAGTGGCATTTTACTGTTGTTTATATCTTTTTGTTTACCAACAGCTCTTCATCCTATGGTTATCCATATTTCACTTTCAGACTCATGTCCCATGGAAACACTTTGTCTGTTTTAAGAAAGTATATTCAATTATTCGTCCTTAACCCTTATTTGTTGTCTGTATTTTCATTGAATATTATCTTAGTTTTGCTCATATAAATTTTCAGTCGTACATATCTGCTTTCTCTATTCAAATCTTCTCTCATCTTTTGCAATTCCTTCTATGATTCACTAAATCTCAAGTTGTTAAGGTATTCCCTATTAATGTTGATTCCTACATTTCCTTAATCTAAATTCTTAAAACTTCTTCTAGGCACGCTGTGAATCATTTAGTAGAGATAGGGTCTCTTTGTCTAACTTATTTTGTCAATTGGAATTGTCTCACTAAATTTTTGTATATTCAGGATTGTTGTTCTACCCATGTAGATATTTTCAAGTGTTCTAACATAAGTATAATCTATTCCTCGTCGTTGAAGGGCGTTCATGACGGCTAAAGTTTTGATGTAATCAAAAGTTCTCTCATAGTCTATAAATGCCTTATATAGGGGTTTGTCATACTCAGTTGACTGTTCCATTACCTAATTCATAACATGTATATGATCAGTTGTTGAATATCCGCTTCTAAAAGCAACCTGTTCTCTTGGCTGATTAAAGTCTAGGTTTCTTTCCATTTTGCCAAATATGATATTTGTGAATATTTCATATGTTACTGAGAGTAAGCTTACCGGGCGATAATTTTTCAGGTCCTTTGTGTCTCTCATTTTGCGAAATAATATAATGATATTTTTTCTTTCGAGCTGAACGAATAGAGCAGTGTTGTAAACAATAGGTGTAGAGTTCAACGAAATTTATTACCATGAAATATACCCCATCGATTATAAAATCATCTGTTACGCCATCTTCTGCTTTATCTCTTTTCATGCCTAATGTGTTTCTTTCTTTTTTTTTTTTTTTTTTTTTTTTACATTGGGTACCGGCTCATATGTTTCATTATTTCTACTGGAAAAGTTATTTGGTATGTTGTATAGCATTGTATAAAACTCCTCTTCAATTTTTAACACTCAATCTCTTTTGATGATATATCCATTTTCATCCGGTAAAGAAAATATATGTAGGCACCCTGTCCCAAGTCTTCTTTTCATTACCTTGCAAAATCTTTGCTTTTAAAATAATGGGATCTGCTCTATATATTTTAAAGCATATCATCTGTATCTTATATATAATAACCACAACTTAGAGCCTAAAAATCAGAAGAAAAATAGTATTTTGGGAATTATGAATATTTGAT
>NC_090739.1:38920231-38947717 GCF_036898095.1 Palaemon carinicauda | reverse complement strand
GATGGATTTTGTGGGTGGATGGACTCGTGAGCGGGTTAACCCATAGGTGGCCTTGCTAAAGATTCTTCGGCTGCTTTCCTGTCCAGGGAATTTTAAGCGACCGTGAACTCCATTGACGCTATACTTCTCTCCAAGAAGGTTCAGAAACCCTCTTGTACGTCTCCAGATTTACGGCTTAAGGAGGCACTTCGTGGATAAGCAACGATAGATGTTATGCATCAGTGGCTCTCTCTCTCTCTCTCTCTCCCTCTCTCTCTCTCTCTCTCTCTCTCTCTCTCTCTCTCTCTCTGATAATGAATGTTAAATCGAACTTTTACATTATACTATCTTTTTTCAGGAAATTAAGTTAACTATAACACTGTTGCCAGTCCTCTTTCTACATTACCTTAATACTTGAGCCTGTTTGTGATGCTATTATATATTTAGTATTATCATTATAAGAAGAAATATAGACAGATAATTGTAAATATAATACAGTTGTATTCTTGAACTCGACGGTGATGTTGATGTGCACCCCACGTGTTTCATACCCTCTCATACACTGTGATGCCATTGCTTTTTCATCTCTCGCTCTATTCCGCACTGGTAATAGAAAAACCTGTACAAGCTTACGATCGCATGTTTCTTATTTTTTTTTTATTTTTGTGACATTTTTGCTCTCACCCGTTTGTATATAAGCTCGTTATCTGTTGAATAAACTTCACTTTCATTCACCTGGCCTCTCTGTTAGTACTTAACAGTCACATTGCCACAGATGTAAAGATATTCCTCGGTTCATATTTAACCTAATCAATTAGAGCAAACTCACCTATACTCCAATAACTATTCTGCAATTGATGAGGACTTTTGACAGACTCATTTCTCAAAAAGGGATATAAATACAAATAGCTGTCACAGGGTAAATAGCAATGGAGGCCCGTTATCACCGAGGATTGCCAGGAGCTCGTTTGATGTATAGCAGAGATGCGAAAAGGAGTGGCTGTATCTTTAAATTAGGGGTTCGTTATATTTATCGTCGCGGTCAACGATCAAACGTGTACATTAAAGACTGAATTTGATGGCATCCAGATCAGAGACAAAGATATGACAAGGAGTGTTGATTTGTAAAGGTTATTGGTCCCGGGTAAGAGGATGGTTCTCAAACGGTACGACTTTCATTGTATTTGAAACTGTAGCCCTATAGTTAGGAAAGCAGAATGCTACAACCTCAGGGCATAGGTTCGAGTCCTTGCCCAGACAGAAACATTCACCATAAAAGAATTTTCTTTGGATATATATTCCCAAGGTTGGATTCGATATTAAATCCGTTTGTGGCTAATATTTTGCATCTATTAAAGTCACGCGTGGTAGTGACAAATGATAATATATTTATCTATACTTATATATCAATTATATATATATATATATATATTATATATATATACAGTATATATATACAGAGAGAGAGAGAGAGAGAGAGAGAGAGAGAGAGCGCGAAAATGTTAGTTTATTCTTTACATCTGTTTCTTGTCCGCACTGTATGTAAGAAAACCTTTCGGAATTGTGACATATCACAAATTCAACCGTATTTCGACTAACGGATTCGAGTATTTGTACATCTGTATGAAAAATGGATGGCATAACACGTATCTAAGAACCTTTTTATGAAAATATTCTTAATGCCTAAAGTCTACTCTGAAGAAATTTAAAATCGCATCTTTCTGAAATTTTCGGCAAAGGCTTTTTACGAAGCTGATCATATGGCTTTCTCTAAGGTGATACCCCAAAAACCTGGTAGAATATTTTGAAAATGAAACAGACAATATCAGATAGGTGAGTGGCATTAAAAAATCAACTTGCTTTATAAACAAACCCGAAACAGTCACGGACGTTCATTAATTTCCATATCTTTTCTGTAGAACTCGATGTTCGTATTGGCTTGAAAACTATTTTTTCCTTTACATCTTAGCCATGGAATTCGCTCCTTGTTCCCTTCTAATTTATTTCTTACAATCAACCATAAAATATTTGGGGCTTTTACGAGGTCAGAGGCTAATACAAGCTGTATCTCTCATGGTTTTTGGCATTTTAAAATGGAACTCAAGTTTAGCATCATTACAATTTTTTTTCTTTTTTTTTTACTAATTCATTCAATAAGAACACCCACCCATCCAATTGTATAGAGCTTGGCTTTAGAGTTACCTGGCGCATAATGGTCTACTTGTATATAAAGCTTCTTTAGAACTCCTATGATGAGTCATGATAGTGAGAATAAGGAATTACTGAGGTTGCCCCAGGAGCAAACGAAGACCATTGGTGATAGTTTTCCTATTTCATCGTTTACCCCTGTTATTCCTTTTATAGAAAAGGCATTCTTACCTCATTGCCTTAAGCTATACATTCTGTCTATAACAGTAGGGGACTTTATACAGTAATAGGCACTCCAATATGGGCTATTAAAAAACTTGTTATTAAATCTTTGAGGTCTTCCATATCATTACCACGAAAACCATAAATAGAGACAACACCTCGATTACTAACCGTCTATTCGACTTTTATATCTCAGTTTTCCTTTTTTCTTGGGGGGGGGAGGATAATAACTCTTTTAAGCGCAAAATTAAGCCTTACTTTTAATTGCATTAGCTCAATGGAATCCAAATGCTATTTGCTTAGTAGAAATCATGAACACTAACTGAACGGATTCAAACTCTATTCTTTCAAATTCATCCTTCTTCTATATACATCACTAGACGTCTTGTGAATAATGTCTATGGCGCATATCTGCCTCATCTTACCTGTGAATATTCCCACAATTCAACTGATATAGGAAGTACCTTCCTTACATGAGAAACTCATCAATATTTCATTATGTCGAGAGTACAAGGCTAAAGTTCTGTGTGATGATGATTTTCCGTTACAAATGTTTACGTGGGTATTTATTATGTGAGCTTCCCCATTCATTTTATAAGATGCATCTCTATGCTATTATTAATCTAATTTTGTAATTGGCCGATTAAAAGGAAAACTTAAAGAATGATGGCATGAGAATATTCAGAAGTAATGGAATACATACAAAGGGAAAAGATTGAAGAATTACTTCATGACTAGATAAATTAATTATTAAACAATGCTGTTATCAAGTGTATTTCCGAAAACCGCACTGAATACTAATTACTAAAATAGTAGGTAATGATGTAATCATAAAGGAAGTCTTATTCTGCGAAGTAGAGAGAGAGAGAGAGAGAGAGAGAGAGGAGAGAGAGAGAGAGAGAGAGAGAGTAAAATAGCATTCACAAAAATACCTTGTCAAATTATAGGTTATCAAATTGACCGCTTTGTCATTTCTTCCGAGTCAATCCTCTCTCTACTCTTTCTTGAAGGAAAAGGAACGGGGGAAAAAATAAAGAAAAGAATGCGAAAAAATGTATGGTTAAAGGTGAACTGATAATTTTCCCACGAAAGACTGAAGAGGAAGGGATCTGTCCTTGCAACTTAGGCAAGGGTCAAACGAGCGTCTGTTGCTATTCGTCTTCCTTAACCTTATACATCGTCTACTGCCGAACTTTTTTTTTTTTCTTCACCTCTTATACGTTTCGGTCTTAGCAACTCCTGTGGAAAGAGTACTGAGTTAATAAAGTGTAGTGTATGATTTTTTGATACTACTTCTTCCTAGATTATCTGCAGCCTCCTTTGTCTATTTCTAATTCATTTCAATTCTAGATTTTTTAAAGCTTTTTTAAAGGCCGCTCATGTATTGTCAGAAACAAGGGACAGTGACATTTCTCTATCAAGCAGGACAATGTCCTAGAGATTTACCATATTGCATGTGATCAGCGCCTAAGCCCCTCTCCACCCAAGCTAGGACCAAGGAGGGCCAGGCAATGGCTGCTGATGACTTATCAGATAGACATATAGGCTCCTCTAACCCCCTTCTATAGCTCACAAGGATGGTGAGGTTGCAGCCACCAAAGGAACTAACGAGCCTGAGCGAGACTCGAATTCCAGTTTGGCACTCACCAGGCGAGGACGCTCATTTCTTTATGGGTAACGCTTTGGCTCTATGACTAGTTTCTCCGTTTTGCGTATCCTATCTCATATACTCACTATCATCTTAATTATATATTCTGCAATAAATATAAAAAAAAATATCATGGTTGGTGTATTAGAACATTATTCAAACAATACCAGCAAATATCAATTAAAACAAACTTACTGTTTGGAAGTATATAAACATTTAACTAGCATCGTATTGGTATTGTTAATCAGTAAGCAAATAAAAATTATTTACAAAATGAGGGAATCACCTCTCATCTTAGATAAAAAAAAATCGGAAAAAAAAGAAAATCTAAAATCATGGTTTCCGACAACTTTGAAGAATCCCCCAGACAACCGTGAGCTAAGAGTGGTCGTTATGTGTGATTAGGAGAGGTCATACATTCCTGTACACCTTGACCTTTCGTCATTTTCTTTATTTATTATCTATTGTGTAATTCTTACCGTGGCCAAATTGATACATTACTTGGTTATGACATTTAGGTATTTGTCGTAGCAATATATCTATGACTAAACTATTCTCGCACGCTTGTAAGATGTTTGGAATAAAAGAGATTTGGTTGAATATCCTTAACCTTTATTTAGAAAATTATAATAATGCAGTAAGTTTTAGATTGCATTCTCATATTTTCTTTACATTGCAGCAAATGGCTTTTTACTGGAAATTTCAGTAGGTACACTTCTATCAGCATGTATTACTCACTTCTTTCACCCACTTGCTTCTTAATTTTGCTCATTTTATTTCTTTATCAATTTATTTTAATGCGGAATCCCATATCAGAGGTGTATGGTTTCCTTCACATTCATTGCATTCCTTATGTATTCATAATACCAAAAAGAAATTATAGCTTATGATATCCCTGAAAAGGATTGCTAAAAATATTCAATTCCTATTCTTTCAAAATTCCTATGAGCGGCTAAGAGATGTGAATGGTATTATAGGAAGATATACAGTACTCAATATATAGATGACTATAGGCAGCTCTCCTTTATGATACCTCAAAGTAATTTTTTTTTATTATCGCTTCTTGAAATCATTGAGATTAACAGATTTCATCTGAAATGCTGTAGTTTTAACTCGTTTCGCTTTTTCTTTGTAAAATTAATTATTACCCATTGCAATGCTATTTTTTTTTTATATTTTGAGTCTATGTAATATATACTATCTTAACAATTAGGCTTCTCAACTTTTCAATACTTGTAAAACCTTAGCCTTAAGAATCTTAATCTATGAAAGGGACTGTCAAGGAAAGCCCAATTCTCAGTACTAAGAAAAGGATTTTATCCATTCATGCCAAATGTCTTTGAACTCTGCATACGTCGTTTTTGTCGCCGAGTTACATCTCCAATAATTAATTGGCCGCTCATCCAATCCCTCTAACTCTCGTTATCTTCACAGTCTTCTCCGTAACCTATTAATAATCACACTACAGTCTTCTAATGTGAATCAGAGCATGTGACAACAACAAGTTCGCTGCCCCACTGATCTGCAGATTATTAGCGTAGGTGAGTTTACTTTTGGTCTGGTTAGTCAGACCATCCAAGATAGTCAATAGCAACAGGATAGTAGGTTCATCCCATTAATACTAGTTAAAAGGTTATTCTAGTCACACCCACTAAGGGGGAAAGGTGTACTGCCGAAAATTCCAAATTACAGAATCAGAAAATTATAGAATCATTCATGTGTCTGCCCAAAATTCTAAGGTGGATATCTTGAATATTTTAGCCATCTTTATTTTTTTTGGCTTGGGTATTTCTGTTGCTATTTGTGGCAATATATCCTCTCATGTTGCATTTATTTCTGTAAGGACAGAATTGTCAAGAATCCTTTGTCCTATCCCAGAAACCGGTATCTGATCTCTCCAAGGCAATTTGATGCGAATTAATCAAAATTCCAAAAATTGTTTACGAGGGTGAACATCAAGTGTTCTCTCTCTCTCTCTCTCTCTCTCTCTCTCTCTCTCTCTCTCTCTCTCTGTATGCGTGACTAAAGTTTCTATCTGTCTTGTGAAAGACCCCACAGCGAATGGCAATGAAAATCATCATGTATATGTTCATCAAACATATTACTGCATTAGCATTTTGGTACCCAATTTGAACACTTGTAATATGTGATCAAACAAGTATCTTTAGCAGGGGTACCTAACCTTTGGGTACATGTACCCCCAATGGTACATTTTACTCTTCGGGGGTACATTGTATCTGGGAGAATAGCCGGTACTGTGCAGTATATGAGGTAATCTGTTTCAATCCTCTATTTTAGGAATACACAGGAATATATAAAACTGTAATCGTTCGAATCGTTTAAAATGATTTCTACTCAAACTACCAGTCTTTGCTTTTTATAATTATTACTTAATACTTATTTACACATAGATCCCCATGCAAAAGCATGTTGTTACTATTTTTTAATGATGGGCACGTGTGATGTCTGTAGGAGATGAGATAACGGAAAAAGATGTTATTGGTAATAAACTCTGCGGAGGGAAAACATTTACCATGAAATAAATCACCAAGTCAACACCTTCAGTTCATACCTTACCTGAGTTGTTTACTAAAATTTAAACTTGATTTACGCAATGAAGTTATAGTAAAGGTATTCTCAGATTAGCTTTCATCTTTTGAATCCTTTTAAATTAAGCTTTCACTCTCGGTTAAAATAGGTCTCATAAGATTATGTTAACATCCATGACAAAATCGCACACGGATGCAAATGTAAATAAACATGTTTTAGGCAAAAGTAATAAGCATTTTTATCCGTTTTGCTTTATGGATTCTAATTGGAATCTGATGAAAGGAACTCAAGGTCAAGTTAATTCAACCTGTATTGCCTTTGGATTATCGGCAAAAAGGGTTTATGCCTTACGACCATTTAAAGCAATTTAACTCAATCTTATTCAAAAGTAACGTCATGAATATCAAAGTACTCCAATATTCATAGGCTTTCACAGGCAGAATGAAAAAGTAGTTTAAAAGAAGAGACGAGACTTGCAACACGTATAATTCGTGTGGGTTTAATCAGAAGCGGTTTGCGGTTCTCTGAGGACACTTAGAATCTGGGAGTGGAAAGGTAAGGAAGGGCTGAAGAGTTTGTTTGATTATCTCCCATGGACAGCCACAGTTTGTCTTCATTGACCCTTTTATATTATAATTCTCCTTTTATTTTTCTTTATAAAAAACAATATTTCCCTTATGGTATGTCAATTTGTAAGCAAAAACTACTCCAATAATTTGTCACCGATTTATTAACATAAATTAGAATGTATCAGGTTATTCTTGTTTTTATCATTCTTTTCATGATTATTTCTTAACCGATCACACAGACATACACACGCGCATACACACACACACACACATATATACATGTATATATATACTCATTATATATATATATATATATATATATATATATATATATACATACATATATATATATATATATATATACATATATATATATATATATATATATATATATATATATATATATATATGTGTGCGTGTATGTATGTATGTATGTATATATGTATGTGTGTACGTACATATCTTCATATAAATATAAAGATATAAGCCTTTATATATATATATATATATATATATATATATATATATATATATATATATATATATATCATCATCATCATCTCCTCCTACGCCTATTGACGCAAAGGGCCTCAATATATATATATATATATATATATATATATATATATATATATATATATATATATATATGTGTGTGTGTGTGTGTGTGTGTGTGTGTGTGTGTATGCGTGTGTGTTTATGTGGGTGTGTTTATGTATAAAAAAGAGAGAGAGAGAGAGAGAGAGAGAGAGAGAGAGAGAGAGAGAGAGAGAGAGAGAGAGAGAGAGAGAGAGAGAGGTGGGTGGTTTAATGTACCGGGAGCCACAAGAGCATTATTCATCTACTCGGCGTATTCTTTGACAGTACACTTTACATATATAAAGAGTTGCAATAAAAAAAAAACAGGAATAACTCATTCCTAATCTAAGAAAATCTTAAACATTATGCGAACAACCTGCAAGTCAAGAGACAGGTAGGCGGCTGTGATATCCTGAACTAAAATTATTATTTTCTGGAAATTGCTAATAATGTTTCCTTACAGGGCCATTTTCTCGTCAGTGGTCGTAAGCTTCAGACAACCTGTTTAACTTGGTAATTACGTATTTGCATTCTCCTTTATTACTATGACGTCATCTCTGAGAATGTCTGTATTCTTCGGTAGGTGGTTAGCAGAAACTTGATTTATTATTTAATGTTATTTATTGTATAAAATACATTTAATCTATCTCGCTAAAACCTTCTTTTTGTGTTAGAAATTAAGTTTCATTTCTTCGACGATGACATATCACTGTGAAAGGTAGCTTTGGTGTAGTTTCATTTGCTAATAGGATACATTATAGCTATCATATTAGGAAGATACCTTAGAATATTCGAGTTACGGAAAAAAAACAAAACTAAGATTTTCGTGCTCAATAGAAATAAAAACTTAAAAACTATCTTGCATCCGTGAAAAATATTTGTGAATGATAATTATGATTTACCGAGACATAATACACAAAAACTAGGCATTCCTGTATCCCAAACTAATCAGTTCCTCTGTTCGGCTGTAAAATAACATGCATTTTGCAACGTGTAAGTCTTACTGGGGTTTAGGTATGTCCTAACCTACTCTTGTATGGTCAGGGTTCCCAAATATAGTCTCTCTCTCTCTCTCTCTCTCTCTCTCTCTCTCTCTCTCTCTCTCTCTCTCTCTCTCTCCCCGCTCCTTGGCAACGAAATAGCGGAGGATAGTGACCCCTCCACTGATGATTAATACGCCTCATTTAGGATTCTTTTTCTGCGCCGACAACAACAATAATTTCCTATCCACAAATTGCAGCCTCACATTTTCTTTTCTCTAGCTAAGGATAAAGGATAAAGAACAATTTCAAGTAATAGCAAGAGTTAAGGATTCTTAATGATAGCTTAGACTAACCTTGGGAATAGATAGGTTAAGTTGATATATATATATCCATCCGGTTAGGACGATTTAATCGACACAGAACCTGTATTTTTGTAATCATAATCAAAACTCGGGTATTGCTTTATATGAATCGTGAAATTATATGAAGAAAATTACAGTAAATGAATCCAATACATAATTATCTTACTACTTATCTGTGAACGCCAAACGAATTCTCTCTCTCTCTCTCTCTCTCTCTCTCTCCCCTCTCTCTCTCTCTCTCTCTCTCTCTCTCTCTCTCTCTCTCTCTCTCTCTCTCTCTCATTCAAATCGGGTAAAATTCGAAAAAAAACTGACTCCATGAGGTTCCTCCTTGTTCACAAAGGATAAGAAATTATCCGAAAGAAAAATGGTTGGTGGATCTTTTATAGATTTTATTTACAACCAGTTTTTGGACAGAAAGATATAAAACTTCCTGAGATTACTAACAAGCTTCTGGATATTCGGAGTCCTGGCTGTTCATGCTAGTAAAAGTATGTAGCAGCAAACATACAATAGGATGGAATAATGAAAAATTATTTCAAAAATCTATTGCGCCCTCAGACACGGACAAGTACTCTACGCACAACTAAATCCTTGACCTTGGTAAGGCGTTTATTCTGAAACTACAGTACATTTTTTTGTTTTTGCAGATTTTCCACATAGTTATTACGCCAATCATAGTCCAGTAACAGGACTTAAATAAAGATAAAGTCTATGCATTTAGACTTCAAGAGTCCCTGATTTATTTGATTTATTTACATTATGATAATCATAAGCTAACAGTATCCTAATCCCAACGTCTTAAGCACAAGTGTATCATATATATGACCCTGAATATCTATTCAAACCTGAATTAATCCGTAAGATTGTATTTAGAAATTCATATCACCAACTTCTGCGTACTAATTGTGAAACTTAATTATTATTTGCTAGTAGTTTCATAAATAATGTCAACTCGTCAGTTACTTTCCAGACCTTAAGTTTCAAGCACCATTGTATAAACATTTTCGCTATATATATATATATATATATATATATATATATATATATATATATATATATATATATATATATATATATATATATATATACACACACAAAATATGACCAAGCATACAAACGTATATCCATACTGTATATATATAGCCAACTATTCCAGCATACATGTTAAATAGCAAAAATATTTATTGATGTCGCTTTCACTATACCTGAAAATGAATAACACCCATATGGAATACACAGCAAGTTGGACACAGCAATTCCTAGCTCTGAGGGAATATATCCTAACACATCCTTACTGCGTGACGGGTAACCAAACAGATGCTCTAGGGAGAGATGATGGGAGGGACTAAATGCCGTAAGGGTGTGATATGGTGCACTTCTTCAGAGCGGGGTGTGCCAGGAATTCGTGTGTCTAACTGTACCTTGAAGAAATATTATATAGAAGTAAATTTCCACTGAAGATCTCGGGTAAGATTAAATTTCGGCATTTTTCGTCATTTCCGAAATAACGCCAAAGCATCATTAAAGGTTAATCTTAATCATCAAAGCTAAATGGTAACCTTGTCATGTGTTTCACGTGTAAGTTTTAAGATTCTCAAGGAAGTTTCATTTCTGTCGAACAAAGCTCGTTAGCGGAACTATTGTGTGAAGTATCTGAAGGTCACACAGTGAATCTTTTAGTTCATGGCCTATACATCATGTCAGATGTGATGGTTCAAAACAAATGCTTTCTATTGGAAAAGAAAATCAATCAACAAAATGACATCAGTAATTTGTTCTATTGTTTTCCACCTATCTCTTGTTCAATTTATCAATTTGTCATTTTGTGAGCTGTTGTCTTTGGAAGTTCTTTCGTAAGGTATGATTATATATATATATTTTTTTAAGATAAGTTCATAACGGAAGAGAATGAAAAGGACTCACCTTGAAAGAAATAAGATAGGATTTTACATCTCTTTTTACCAGAGAAATAAACAGTATTTTATACCTGTTATGAAGTGATGTAACTTAATGATAAAAACGAAAACTTCACAGTAACTATCAGCAATGTCTTACGACATTGATAAAGTGGGTTACTCAATTACTTGTGGACAATATTTATTGGAAATACATAATACATTCCTGAAAGATTAATACCCTCATCAGTAGAATGGACAAGCAGTGTCTTTCACTGTAGGGTTATAAAGAAAAATGTATTTGGAAAGACCTCAGAGACAAAGCATTGTTATTCTTACATCACAATCGAAAATTTAAATGATAACTCATAATAAGCGTCAGTGCCAACAAGTATCAGTAATGATATTTAAGCGTGTATCAAACAAATTAATCCTGTTTGGGCGTTATAGTGGAAAATTGTATCCTGTTGTCCGTGAGCTCATTTCAGCAAAACCGCAACATACCTCATTTAATTTTAAGGGGAAATGGTGTTGCTGAATTATGATGACCTTGTTCTTGTAATAACTGGATACGTCCATTATCTTGAGAATTCGTGTGGCTTTCTTTCTTATTCTAAAAAGGCTTTTCTATAAACTCAAAACCGATATAGAATATTTTCCCATCTGTTCTTGTAAGCATGAAGTCAAATTTCAAATACAATTAATCTTGGCCGAATTGCATACCCATTGAGAGTTCTCAATCCTTTTTATACTTTTCAGAGTGCAATGAAACCAAGATGAACAACATGAGGTGCGAGAGCTTTTGGCCAAACGGTTTCATGCTGATCATTTGGACGTTATGTTTCCTTGCCGTCAACAATGCCCAACAGGCTCAGGGAACAGATGTCCAGAAACCAGCAATATCCCCGTCTGAGCCTTCTGCGTGTACTCTTCGATGGAAGGAAGAAATGATATCTTGCAGGGGTATCAATCATACCCAACTTGTAGAAGAATTATCCAAAATCAAGCTGCAGCTTCATAATAAGAAACAGGTTGCTGAAGGGAGGAACCTGGAAAGTAGTGTTACAACAGAGAGCTCAGTTCTCGAAGAAGCAAAAAATGAGAGGTGATAGACATATTTCTTGACATTGCGTATAACTGAAATTTGTTAAATCTATTAGACAGTTATTTGCCTAAATTAGTGACTATATCATATTCACTTGAAGCCTTTATGTTTTGATATCGGTTTGATTACTGTTTTTGCTTTAATTTTGGTCACTGAATATATTTATGTTTTGGTATTAACATTAGAAGCCATATAACCTTTCTATAGATTCCATCAAATACTCATAATAATTCATAAAATGGATTCAAGTAAAAGAAATACTAACAAACAGATTTTGTTTGATTATAGTTTCATCTGCTTAGGTTTTTATCTTATCTCCTTTTCTCTCTTTGTTTATCTACAATAGTACGCCTGAGCAGAAGAACCCCAGTAACAGACCTGAGGTTCGGGAACTTAATATCTTCACCTGTGACATACCGAAGCTGACAGCTTCTAATCTCAATTCCCCGTCGGCGTTGGAAATCCTTAACGTCGTTAGCTCGGGCGTGAAAGAAGTACGCCCAGATGCCCTGAGCGACCATGCCCAGTCCCTAATGCGCCTAGTCCTCACCCATAACCATCTGAAGGCGTTGCCCGAAGCCATACGCAACCTGACGCGGCTGGAAGTGCTTGATCTGACCCACAATGACATCGATCATCTACCTGAAGGTTCTCTGCTTTTCAACCTTCATCGCCTCCGTCAGTTGCATCTCAGCCACAACAAGCTTGGTCAAGTAAGGAAGATTATTCCATGTCTATGCATGTGCATCAATTCACTGTTGTCCAACATAAAGATTCACGCACTAATTATTGCGCAATAGCGTAATCGTAAATTTGAAAAACACTAACAAAATTGCTAAACATTTCAAGACAGTGTCTTCACTTGATAACAGACCTTTGTCACTAAGTTAAGGAATGTAAAATGAAAACTGTTTCAAATAAGGAAAATATGAGTCAAATAAGCAAAATTATTTACAGAATTATTCACAATATACGGTAGGTACAAAACAAAAAATTAGGAAACGCTGGTGTTTGTTATGTTGTAGGAAAAGAGAAGTGGAAGGTGAATAAGATAGCTGTTTGATTTCTCAATATTTGTACCGATGAAAATAAAATTTAGCGTAAGTTATGAAGGCAAATATAGGACGGTAACATAGAACAATGTATCTTATGGATTATAGAGGAACAGAAACTATTGACAAATGTCTATATTTCGTTGTATATAATGCATGATGTTACGATAGTGGCAAGGCAGAAGTTAATTGTAGTGTCAAAGAGGGTGAGTTTTAATATCAATCCGGTATAATAACATACTGCACTATTAACATGTGAGAGAAAATGCCCAAATATAATGGAATATCCATAGGTATATTACCTAGGAGTAAGATACCTTACAAAATTCTCAAACCTTGTACTATCTTGTATTCTGAGGATAAAAACGAAAAGTTAAAAACATATTTTCTACCAATAAAGCGATTTTGTCCTTTCATGCTCATTCAATTGATGTCAGAATTTTTTTTATTTTCTATTTGGTAATCTTTTTCTAGATTCTTGGAGCTCAAGCACGACTTGGTCTTCAGTCTGCTGGTCTGAGTTTGACTGTTTTCAACCTGGAACCGCTAAGGGAGTCTCTGACCGATCTAACTCTCGCCAACAACGAATTAGCTGCCTTCCCCGAGCAGTTTTCGCGGCCTTTTACCAGACTTTCGAACCTCGACTTATCCTCGAATATCATCTCAGGTTAGATATGAAAATGTTGTGATTGTCCTGTATATAAGCCGCCTTTGGTGATGCATTAATAATTTTTTTATATTGTATAATTTGAATTCTGATTTGTGACTAAATTCCCACTTTCAATTAATGACACACTTTCAATTATTGGTGTACTTCAAACTTTTGACTGAATTATACAGCGTTTGTGATTATAATTAAGTAGTTAACCCCTGTCATCATTTAAAACGCAAAGCATAATAAAAGAAAGAGTATGCTAATGTTACTAATGCTTTGAATAATAATTCATTTTCTTATTTTCACTCTATACAAGTTTCTCTACTTCCTTATTTACATTTATTTGCTTTTCAGACATCCTTCCTGACGGATTTCGACAGATGCCTCACTTGCAGTATCTTGATCTGAGTGGCAATCACCTGAAAGAATTCAACCCTAAAGGCCTCTCTTCCTCCATACTTTCCCTCAACCTAAGAGGTATGCCATAATGGACGTGATTCGTTAAATATAAGAAAATCTTTGGGTATTTATCCTTCCATGGAATTTTTCCCTTGTTTTACTTAGGGACGTTTTATTATTTAGGAGATTTCTAAGCCTGGGTGTAAAATTTCAAGTTATGACTAGAAAAAAACACACATCTTAAAAGGGAAACAAACACAAGGACACCACCTAACTTAAGGTTCTCCACCTAACCTAACGTAGGAGCCGCTTCCTTACCTATTTACCTACCGTCCTTAGACTGCCGTATTTGCTATGTTTGCTTTTCAACCGCCTCCACTCCAGGCATGGTAACCCTAAATCATAATATTTCGTAAATTATAAAACTAGCTGCATATTATCGCATTTCAGGGCAAAATAAATAGCACTTTCCGCCATAAAGAAAATCGATTTAACAAGTAATAACAAAGTTTACACGTGTCCTAACGAACTACTTTCACCCATAATAATAATAATAATAATAATAATGATAATAATAATAATAATAATAATAATAATAATAATAATAATAATAATAATAATAATAATAATGTCAGTTGATTAGAAGAGGCAGGACCTCTCCTGATCGGGTAAACAGATGCACAAAGGGATAAATAAATGTTACACCTGTTCTTTATATAACAGGTAATCCTTGGAACTGTACCTGTGATTCAAAATGGATACTCAAGGGGGTGCAGACGAATGATTCAGGAGTGATGATGATTACACCGCCAGCATGCTCATCTCCTTTTTATCTCCGTCATCAAGAAATTACATCATTAAAAGGTTAGCTACTGAGTTAGTTTATTCTATTTAAAACGTCTTTTTTTAGACATTGAGTATGCATATAAATTCTATATGAAGGATGTAAAGAAATTTCATATTAGTGTATTGTTTATGATTTTTTTAAAGGATAAACGACCTCCAAAAATAAACCCTACTGCTACTTATAGAAATAAAATGTTCCTTCTTTAATTGCAGAAAGTGACATTTGTCCCACAAATGAGAACTCTTCCAACAGTGAAGTCGTATTTATTGGAGACGATGTTGACGGGACTTTGAAAATAGCCCTGAAATCTTTGCACCTTTTGAATGTTACTGTCCTCAATCATCAAGCTTTAATCGTTTCCTGGATAATTGACGCAGAATTCTATACATCTCAAAACCAGTCATCAAATCCGCTTTCTTGGGCAGTAACAATACATAAAACCAGAGATGACCCAAGATTTGCCAAGGTTACAAGAATGAAGCTGGAGAGATACAAGGAAGAACGACGTGACTGGAGGCCAAGTGAATCATCCTATACTGAACTTCTCCATGGCTTGGAATCAGACACGCAATACACACTGTGTCTTGTACCCATCCAAGATGACCACTTATTTACTAGACCAGACCAGTGTCAATATATTAAGACTCCAGACGAACCACAACACAGTACTACAGCACTGCCATTAACTACAACAACACCTTCTCCAACAGAAGTCCCACCAGCACCACTTTACATTTCTTCAGATGATTATGAAGTTCAGACGGAAAGAGTCATAATGATTAATGAAGCAAGGAGAGTTCTTATGTCATGGAATGTAACCATTCATAATCGAAATAGGTTGAACAGCCGTTCTAAGAGAGAAGCTCTCTTACTAAAGCCGCTTGGATGGAAAATAACTTATCGAAAATTTGCCGAGGAAAATGAAACAGAAATAGTGCTCGTGAGTCAGGGTGGTGAACCAATACAAAATTTCACTAATCACTACACAGTAGATAACTTAGATCCTGGAACTGGATACACCTTTTGTTTTAGGCCTCTTTCTAATAATGAAGTTAAAGCCTCTCTAACAGATGATAATGGAGAAATACATGGTCCAAAGATTTATCCACACTCGAATTTACTTCACAATCCCAAAGTTGTATCTTCTACTGTAAGAGGGTGGCACCAACAACAAAATCCTTTTAGTACTTCGGATAATAATTCAGTTGAAGGTGATGATACGGAAAACTTTTCCATGGAAGACTTTTTGGGGCCAGCATCATCATCTGAGCCCCCTTATTTCCCAGACTTCCCATCTAATATTCCACCTGTGCCTAGTGAAATACCAGAACGAATTCCGTCAAATATTCCTCCACTGCCGAATTTTCCAAATCCATCATCATTTGACCCAAGACCTCCACCTCCACCTCAGCAGCCATCCGGTGGAAATTTTGTTTATACGAGTACAGGTGAACGAATTTTTATTCCTTCATCCCCTGGGTCATCCCCATTCAACCTTCCATCCATTGTAGGGCCAAGCATTCCTTTTAACCCTACTCAGTCTCAGTCGTCCTCTTCAAGCGACCCTATCCTGGATATTCCCACTAAACCCCAACAACGATTTACGTATGATTTTGATGATAGTTCAGTAGAAACTACATCCAGACAAACTTTCATTTATGATTTTACAACTGAAGCCTCTACTACCACGACAAAGGAGCCTCAAAGGTTCACATACGTCACACGACGCAAGAGGTCAATCAATTCTGAATCTAAAGTAAGTTATGAAAAGAACGATGGTTCAGGCTTCGTTGAGTTATGTAAAGAAGTAGTTACTCTGGAGGAAAACAATATTATCACTCCTGTGGCAATAGCTAGCACTGTTTCAACTTCTTCTACAGTTATCATAGCTATTGTATTTTGCTGCTGTTGTCCAAGGATGTGCCGAAGAAAAAAGTCAGGTTGGCAAGGAAAATCTTTGCCCAATAAAAGAAAGATTAGCACTATTTCAAATCCTACACCTGTTAATGTTTATACACGCCAGAGTTCTGTTGTCAGTGGAACAACTATTGTTGATGATAGCAACAGTGATTTGAAGAGCATTCCTTCTCAGATATCTGCAAATGGAACAACTTTTATCGACGGAGACAATAATGGACATCAATTAATGAATGGACGTTCTGTATCTGTAACCTCTAGTTCTGGATATCTTACACCTCTGCCAGTGAGCAATGGCACAGTTCCTGATCCTGACCGTATATTTAGTGAGGCCAAATTATATTTACCAAGTCAAAAGGCATATCTCAACTCGGTAAAAGACCGTTTACTCCAACAGCACAAAAATTTGAAAATGGATTTTCACCCAGGGTATGATATTCCGCCAAATTCCTCCATAAAGTCTTTGTTAGGATATGACTATCCCCATCCTACTCCGGTTAACCCTATAGGATCCCATACAGATTCAGCTGCAAAACCTCCTGTTCCGGGAAAAGCACCAATCCCTTCTCCATCTAGCAGTGACTCTAATTATAATGCTTCAGTAAGTGATCCCAGGGAAGTCGAACCACTGAGGCCTGAGGTTAATTTGAATATCCCTTTTAACCACAATAAAAGTTCAGATTCAAGTAAAAAATTCAATTTAGCTAGAGACCCTGATGCAAATATAAGCCATGAATATAATTACATTAATCCTGATGATGTAAATACCAAACCTAGGACCTACGTCAAGAACGCTCCAGGCAGAACGAGGCATCGTAAGTTTGGATCACCAGTGCGCTTACCAGATGAGCGAGTAGGAATACCTGCAGAGAACAGTAAAGATTTGAAAAGACATTCTCATGGCGTCGTACCTTTACAGACTCCTTCCCATTTGAGTCGTTCTGTTCCCGATTTAGCATCAGCTGTAGGAAATCAAAACACTGATAACCTATCTTTGCCACAACCGGCAGATATGACAGCGGCTGCACGACTTAACTTGCTCATAGAAAATCAAAGGAAAGAGGAGGAAAATGGCATTTTGTCTCTACCAACAATTCATCATGAAGACCCCTCCTCAAGAGGCCAAGCCTCTTCAGCTTCAGCAGAGCACTTGAATGAAATTGGTGGATATGTTAATTTCCCGTCTACCCAGAACAGTAAAGACCTTAGACAGGGGAAAGATAAAGACCATTATCATACTTGGTCTAGTTCCCGCCCCAACACCCCTCGCTCTCGTCCAAGCTTAGGGGAAGTTGTCCTTACAGGAGGAACGCTTATCGAAGTTCCAGATGGTTATGTTATTCCCAAACCCCCAAAGCCTACAAGATCAGTAAGGCTTTTGGTACCAGGAGAGGATAAGCCTATCATATTAGATAGAAATGAAATAAGGTCCGGTAAATCATCGATGGATTACAATTCCCCACCAACCTCACCTAAGGTGATTAAAGCTGTCTCTCCTCTACCACCAATAATTACTTCATCCAGGAGAGATGAAGAGAAAAGCCAAATCACTCATCTAATGACTCCAGAGATGGACCAAAACAGAATTGTTATAAGCACAGGTTAGGCAGTTTACATTCGGATACTATTATGGCAATAGAAGTATCCCTGTAAGAGTATTATGTAAATATTGTATATCCTTTAACCATTGCACTGATAATTGTTTATAGAATGTTCACAACACCATCACAAATTATTCTATAATAATAGAGTGAAGGTAGAAAAATACATGAATTATATAGAGGCCTTTATCATGTGCTAAGAATGTCTTTAAAGACAAACTTATTTTACTATTAACTGTAAATATCTCAGATAAAATATTGTGTAAATAAAAAGATATAATTATTCATAGTTACTCTAGATGATTACTGGTTGTGCATAAGAATAATCCATATGATATAACATAATGTACATTTTTCTCTTTGTAAATAGTTAGATTCTTTAAGATATTTGTGTTAGCAGACCTCATGGAAAGATTTAGGGGATGAACCGTAGTGGCCAGTATAATCGGACTGGATTTGAAATTTGCATCGGCTGACAAAAGAAAATAAGAGCTGCTAATCGCATTAGCATCCCCTTAGCATGTGTATGTTGCAAAAATATTTATCACCCACAAATGCCAGTGATATTGTAAAATATATTTCGATATTCTTTTTTCAGGATTTTATAGTTCATAATGAATATTTAGCTTCAATGAAAGAAAAAGAATGGAAAGGGACGCATAAAATACAGGTTGTCATATATTCTAAAAGATTTCATATATGGCTAAAATAGGTAGGAAGAAAATCAGTAAAGAAATGTAAAAATGGTGGTTTTCATATGCCCTATGTTCTGTAGAAAAGCAGTGCTTGTTCACAGTATATGGGTGTAGAATATCATAATTTTGTTTATCTCCTAAAGTATAAATAAGGCTCGTGAATGCATATGAAAAATCCGTGAAAGAAGCTATTCACCCTGGAAAATTATTTTCTAAAGGCATTGAATTAGAAATTTTTAGCATCCAGTGTCCTCATTCATAATGAATGCGTTGCAAAAGCATATCTCTTCGGCCAGTACTTTTAGAAAGGTTTAGTGATAATTAAGTATGTTTTTTATTTTGTCTTATAAGCTAAGTGCCATTTCCTGTCAATATCATAAGACAAGTTTGTATTGAATGGTGACCCACATGAAGTTCTCGATAGGCTGAACTGTTGTGACTGGAATATATCCTGCATTCAAAAGAGTAGCGGGCAATAGAAAAGTTTAATGTGCACCAAATGTTTACAAGTTGTTAGTAAGAAAATATTCTTAATTTTACGGCACTTGCCTGAATAAGAACATTGACCATTAAAGGTTTTAAGTAATATACCATGGATGCAAAACTGGGGTCTCTTAGATTATTTTGATGGGATTTCATGTTTTACTAATGTAAATAGCAATGAAGATAATCAACTGGGCCATATGATGTTCTTTTCATGAGAGAAGATTCACACTCTTTTTATCTTTCTCTGAACAAACATTTGATTATCTCTAAATCTTATTTTATAAGATTTCTTATTTATTTGCCTGCAATCGTGCCATTTCAACCCTTCATCAACAAACTAACATGACAGACCTTTCTTGTGGAACTAGAAATTCTTGGCATCTGTATATACAGATACACATGTAAAAGTTTACAGATAAATATGTCAAGGCTCCAAGTATTATTCTCTCACAATAACCCTGTATCATATGTACATTATCGATTTCGAAGTAATAATCAAACATTGTCGTAAGTACCTTCCCATGTGACTCAGCTGTAAGGCTCCTAAACATGGATTCTGAACATTCATTGTTGTTTCATTGTCCTTTAGTCCATTTGATTACTTTTATTCCTTCTACGCAGATCCAAAAATATCTATGTAGTTTCGATTTACATTTTTCTTATTACCTATTCCTTGAATAGATTCAAAGGGATAATAGTGTAATTAAGAATATATGAAAACTTTCGTATAACTAGTATTAATTTTTGTCCTTTAAAAGCTTGCCCTCTAATTTTTACTTTTAAATTGTTATCTATTCATTTGTTCTATGTCGAACTCCCTTATTATTTAGGGAAACAGGAAGCATCGCCTCCACATAAAATGATTAAGGTATAGTTGAACGGTTAATGGCTGTTCAGTATGATAGACCTTAGCCAAAGTTGTTTATCCAAACCAAATATCATTTAGTCCAATATCCGAATTACCCTCACAATGGGTACAACAGAGAATTTAGTTGGCACTTTTTCCTTTCAATTCACTAGAAAGACCAATAAAATGATCCATTGTAAACTGAAGAACATTTATTTATACGGGTAAAAGTGTCATTCTTCAAAATCAGGGTGATGTTTAACTACTCTGGACATCCAGCCCGGGTACGGTCTGTCTCTCTCTCTCTCTCTCTCTCTCTCTCTCTCTCTCTCTCTCTCTCTCTCTCTCTCTCTCTCTCTCTCTCTCTCTCTCTTTCTCTCAGCTGACATAAATCCATGCATGTAGAATGAAGGTACCCTTGTCCGAACTTCAGGAAGGTCCTTAACATCCTTAGGATCCAAATTTGCTGTATCTACCCACCCTTATGCATTGCTGTCAAATTTGACGGTATAGAAATAAGGAAAGAATACATTAAATAAGAAAATATGATTGAAATCTACATCATCATGTCATTAAATGGCGATCAAACAGAAATTCATTAAGCAAGACATTATAAAAACCAAATTTAGGTAATAGAAATATATCATGGTGAATCTATGAAGTAAAACAAGAAATAATTAGCAGATGTAGAACAATAACCGAATACTTACAAGATTTAATCCATCATATTGTTACAGCAATAGGGTCTGGAGCCCACTTTTGCAAGGGTCTGTGCAACCTTGCAGAGGTGTGACAGCTGGTTCCAACCCGACACTTTGCTTGGATTCCATCCAGAGAATCTGTAACCTTTTAGGAAGCTGCGTTGGGAAGGTACAAATTAGCAGACCTGAACAACCCTGCGACAGGCCTAGCTAGCCGACAGGGGTCACCCTAGCTCAAGAAATACGCAGAGATATAAATGGACTGATCCACAGACGACGAACCCCTGATCAAAATAGGATGGCCCCCAATTTGCCTTAAATATTGGAACATTGAGAGGCATAACAGAAGAAATAGTTGTCTTTATGGATAGTAAGACAAATTAGTATACTTGGTCTTGCAGAAACAAGAAGGAAGGAACATGTCAGTAAAGTAATAAGTAATTATCATGAACTAATATATTTTAGCAGGAGAGATATCTGTGATCATGAAGTAGGAGTAGTACTGTTATCTGAGGTTGGTATGTATATTAAGGACGCAGTTTATAAAAATGAAAGAATTTTTGCAGTAACTCTTATGATTAATGATTATAGAATGACCAAAATAAAGACCTACGCCTACCAACAAAGAAGATTCCAATGAGAAAGAACTTTTTTACAATCAACTTCAAGAAGTATTTGAACAGTCTCCAATGGATAATAAAATCTTGATTATGGTACCCTAAACAGACATGTTGGTAGAAATAAATTGGATGGAGTAATCGGTTCTGAACAGAACTAGGGAGGAGAAATGCTGGTAGATTTTTGTGTTAGAAATAATCAAGCAATAATGAATATTTACTTTGAAAACCGGAATTCCCATAAGTATACTGGTACTGATATAATAACAACCTGAGTATTTATAACAAAAAAAGCCAGATTGACTTTCATCTAACATCAAAGAAAAGTATCGTAAAAGATTCAGATGATAAGCTATTGAGAGATAAATTAAAAATTCACAAACCCAAAATACTAAAGCAGTCAAATAGACAGATTACTTGTAGAAAAGGTTATTTAGAAAAAGATGGAATTCCAGAGGAGATTTAAAGAACACCACTGAGTTATCCAGGGTAACAATGTCATTAGGTTGTAGGAACATTTCAAAAACGTTATACAAAAGATATAAAATGAGGTTATTAGAGTTTCTACAGTGGGTGAGAAAAGAAAGAAGAAGACTATGTGGTGGAATGATAATGTTAATGAGGCAATTAGGAACAAGCAAGAACGCTTCCGTTTGTGGATGAAGTAAAGGACACCAGAGAGAAGTCATGATTATCAAAGCAATAGATATATAGCAAATCTAGTAAAGAGAGAGCAACAGAAGGAAATGTAGAGGAAAATTGAAGACCTAGATTGACTATGAAAAGACCAGAAAATTATTCTATTCCATGGCAAAACAGTACAGATCTAGAGGTACTACTAGTAGTCATACATCGATAAAGGATAATCACGGTAAAATTCTTAATCTCCCTAGAGATATACTAAACAGATGAACTGAGTACTGTGGTAACTTTTGCAATGTGGAAAGAGCAGTGCACGAAGAACCTACCGTTAACAACGATGATAATATGGAAACAGTTCAGGATCACACAAGAGGCAGAGACAGCATTAAAGTCAATGAAAAAAAACAAACCACCAGGTCCCAATAATATTGCTGCAGAAGTCATCAAAGCTTGTGGGAATGGGAGGAATGAATGTTTGCACATCCTCTATAACTTAGCATACAGCGCGGCCATAGTTCCTTCTGACTAGAACGAGTCATTTATATGAACTTTCTTTAAAAAAGATGATCCTACCGAATGTGTGAAGCATCGAGTCATGTCAATTATGAGTTATATAGCTAAAATCTATGAAAGAATGCTAGAGAAGAGAGTAAGAGCCATAAACTGAAAGCTAATGCGGCTGTAGATCAGGCTGCAGTACAGTGTGGAGACACAGCAAGAATGAGTCCCTAATTGCAAACTAATCAGAAGGAAGAGAAGGCTATAGATTGACGAACTAAGAAAATTTACCTGGTATAGATTGGTATAGAATGACCATAAATAGACGCAAGTGGAAGGACTTGTTTGAGACCTTTGTTCTGCAGTGACTAGTAACGGCTGATGATGATGATATACTATATATATATATATATATATATATATATATATATATATATATATATATATATATATATATATATATATATATATATATATATATATATATGTATATATATATACATACATATATATATATATATATATATATATATATATATATATATATATATATATATATATATGTGTGTGTGTGTGTGTGTGTGTGTGTGTGTGTGTAAGTGTACTGTGGATAAAGTATGTACATGTGCGTGCGTACCAATGTGTGTGTGTTTCCTAAAGAAACCTACGAGTTCGAATTATGTACTTTTCATGAAATATCACCAAACGTTGTATTCTTAAATCTTTAGTTGAAAGTATTACAGTAAAATTAGATAAGATTAGCAGTCAGGCACAAGGAACAAAATTGGGTCAGGACCAAGAGCCTTGCACAGACTCAGTCCAATGTAGGAAACAACGGAGTTACTCATCAAAAGATTTTCATTTTCTGTAATATGAAGGACTCCCTAGTTCCTTTTAAGTGTTGAAGGGAGACTAAAATCCGCAGGATTGGTACCATTGGAACAGAATTTACACCTCACTTTTGGTGTGATTAGCAGTAAAGCTATATTGACCGAGGTTTTAGCATAGCTAAATGGAAGCCAAACGTTTGTACCATACAAAAAAATAACAAATTTCAAACATGAAGCTGAAGTTCTTAGAATTATTTCGAGAATAGCAAGACAATAGATATTCCAGCCAGAGAACAAGTGATAGGTAATTTTTAGCATTTATTTTGTTTTATCGCGGGCTACTTTAAATTTTTAAAAACTGGCTACTATGAGCAGCTCATACATGTCAGAGAAATCATTTGGGAAAAAATACGGTAACCAGACGGGTACTCCACGTTTCAAAAAGGGTTGTTGGGATCTTGTAAAGGAAACCAAGCCAATCAAAAGCTCATTAAAAAGAACATCACCCTAGAAAGAAAAATATATATTTTTTTTATTTCAGTTAATCCACAGATCAGTCCTCGAATAGTCTAAATCTGAAGTATAAGACTCTGTTAAGAACTAACCTTTGAGCCAAAACACTAGGCGATACTGTAACTTTATCTGTAGTTCACTTAAAATTAAGGTTGTCAGGCTTCAGTTCCGATTTCATCTGAAGAGATGTTCGTCAGGATGTTATCCAAGTAAGCCTATTAGCACACCAACAGTTAGCTTGTTAATTTTACATATTACAGGGCATACAAGAATTTCATAGCATAAGAAAGGAAGTGGTCAGGCAATTATTACATCCACTTCAGTGAAGTACAGAAACATTATTACAGACACGGAATTAACAAGAATTAACATCATCATCTATTATGTGATGAATTTTAATAAAACTAATCAAAACTGTGCACACACAAATTAACAAGGGGAATTTGCTGTGAATGTCAGGGAAATTTGTAAGCAGTAAACAAATGAAAAAGATAAGGGGTAAGCAAGACCAAATACCACTTAGTAAATAGTAGGCCGACTAGGTGTGCAGTTATTTTTAAAAGCCTTTTCTTCACCATTGTAAGGCTCAGTACTACACAGTATTCTAGAAATTTTATCCGACATGTGACCAGATTGGCCCCCTGTGGCTGCGTGGACACAACAATCACAATAGCGCCAACGTATCCCTGAGTGTCGTAAGAGGCGACTAAAAGGGACAGGAGGAGGGGACTGGGAATCCCATCTCCTGTTATTTCATTTTTGAGACATCAAAGGAGAGGAGTTAGGGAAGTTTGACTCATCTACACACTCTAATTTTGGGGTATCTGAATGTACATGGATGTAGTACAATGGCAGTTAAGAGATGTGAGATTGGTAATATTTTCTGAAAGAGGAAGAATATATTGGCTTTGTGTAAAATAAAGGTAAAAAAGAAAGGTGATGTTTTGCGATGTGACACGCAGAGCGTCTGGGGTAAAAGGGGGAAGAGCAAGAGACGGTGTAGCTTTATTGTTGAGTGAATGGATGATAAATAAAGTAGTAGAATAGAAGGATGTTTAATCTAGGTTGCTGTGAATAAGGGTTAGGTTGGGGAGGGAATGTTTTTTTTTTTTTTCCTAAAGAGAGATATAAAAAGGATACATGGATAAGAATGGCAAATGGAAAAGAGGTAGAAAGAGCATTGATGGATTATGTGTTGTGTACCAACCGTGTGTCACACGATCGTACATAGTTCATTTTGTGTATATATTATGCTTTTATGTTCGCTTTCCCTCGCACTAAAAAGAACCAGAATAAACATGTCTGTTTCTCTCATCTGTAACGGTGTCTGTTTTTGAACAAGAAATTTCATGTTGCTTTGAGCTTTTGTATATAAAGGAGAGTGATCTATAATAAACTCACTCAGTTGCTTTCATACTGTCTTTGAGTCACAACCTTCTCTCAGCCCATCATATTGGTGACCCCGGAAGTCGACTCGCTCCTCCTGCCTTCCACCCCCTATCGCTCCTTCATCGTTGGTACTATGGCGGACTATACGGAAGTTATTGATGCGACTCCCCCATTGAAACTTTCATCATTCCCCAGCAGAGAGGCGTTTGCTTGGTTTCAGCACGCAGAAGTCCAGTTTCGCATCAAGGGCGTGACTCGCTCAACCACCAAAGCAGATTATGCTCTCGCTGCGATACCCGAGGATACCTTCCCGGAAATATCCGACTGGCTTTGTGAACAAGGAGACATCCCAATAGCGTATGACGCCCTCAAAACATACCTTCTGCAGCAGTACTCGCCGTCGCCAGCCGCCCGTTTAGCAAAACTTTTTCAGCTCTCGCAACAACCGTTGTGGGACCAAAGGGCTTCGCTCGTCCTCAGGGAAATGACCAGTATCGCTCGCCTGCAACCTGCTGCAGACGGCTCTCCTCGGGAGGTGAACCTTCTTCGTGCCCTTTGGATACGCTGTTTATCCGGACCTATACGCGCTGTCATACCCGATGTCGATAGTTTACCCATAAAGGACTTGATGACCAAAGCCGACGCCCTTATGGACAGCCACTTCCAGACCTCCATCAACGACTCCACCCCTGACGGAGAGGACGCCTATTCAACGTCAACCGAAGCTGACGTGAATGCCGTAGGACATACACACCTACCCCGTGACGTGCCGAAGCAGCGACAAAGCCTCCCACCACCCACCACTCGCTCGCGCCCCAACCAACGACTTCTACAGCCACTTACTACCTCCCATCCGCTGCAGTTTAGCTACTAACACTTCAGATTCGGGGCAACCGCAAAGAAATGTGCCAAGGATTGTCAGTGGCCAAAAAACGTGTAAGTAGGCCATCGCTCGTGGCGGTGGCCTCCTGTGTTTCTAATCTCTTCTTTTTACATGATGCAGGAACGGGCGTGAGATATTTGGTAGACACGGGTACTTGTCGTTCTCCTTTGCCAAGGGAACTCTTTAGGACACGACGTAGTCTGTCTACATCTGCCGACGTCTGCTTGGTAGCTGCCAACGGATCTGCGATACCCACCTACGGTTACGAGAACCTCACATTATCGTTCGGAAACGGTAAATTTAATTGGAAGTTTCTCGTTGCTGACGTCACATTGCCAATCCTTGGTGCGGATTTCCTCTCTCATTTCCACCTTCTGGTCGATGTCGCCCACTGACGATTGGTCAACACAGACTCGTACTTGTCGACACCTCTTCAACCCACCCCCTCCAACCTCGCTCTCCACATCAGCGCACCCACGGACGCCTACGCCCACCTCCTCACGTCGTACCCGGAAGTTTTCCATCCAGAACTTCGCCAAACGCCCACGGTTCCTGCCAAGCACAGTATTTATCACCATATCAAGACGATGGGACCCCCAGTCTTCGCAAAACTCAGACGTCTGGCACCGGAACGATTGACAGCCGCCAAACAGACGTTCGCCGAAATGGAGAATGGGCCTTTGCCAAAAGGCCTCCAGCCCATGGTCGTCACCCTTACACATTGTTCTGAAGAAAGTCGGCTCCCTCCGTCAGTGCGGGGATTACAGGCGCCTGACCATGCAAACAGAACCGGATCACTACCCCCTCCCAAACATTGCCGACGTGACCTCCTACCTGCACAAAGCGAAGGTTTTCTCTACGCTCGACCTCC
>NC_090739.1:38872731-38915231 GCF_036898095.1 Palaemon carinicauda | reverse complement strand
CAAAAAAAAAAAAAAAAAAAAAAAAAAACAACAACCATGAAAGCATGCTATAGTAATTACGACGTCTCCAAATTTGAATAGAATCTGAGTGTTTCTACTTGTTGTCAAAAGATGGCAGCATACTTCCATTGTTACATTCATGTGAATGATTCTGTCCAATTTAAAAAAGGGTGATAGATTCATACTTATTCAGAAATATGTGTGGCATGTATAATTCATATTCAGTTACATTTAAGTAGGCTATTTTGGCCTATTTTTTAACCAAAAGGACGTCTTGGAAGGTTCCAGGATGCAAGGATTAAAGAGCTGCACATATTGTTTATTTCCAGGGCCAATGGATAGCATTAGCAGTAAGAGTATCAAATTACTAATTATCCCCATACACTTATTAAAATTTTTATTACTTCATTTCTGTTGCTATTTTGGGCACAAAATTGCTATAAAACAAACGCTTGTGAACTTGATGTTCATTGTTGTCTGGCCATAACTTAATTGTCAGGAAATTACAAATTTCACAATAAATGTCATAGAAATATTACCTCAGCAAACAATCGTTACTTCAACTATATTTGGGAGTCAGGGGGGTCACCTGAGAGTGCCACATGTAGCCTACTGAAATTGGTGAGACAATCCAGTAATTACACAGTTATTTGGTCTATTTTTCAATTACCTTTTTATGAAACTAAAAGATAACTGGTATGTGTCATGGTATGACATGTATTATTAGTAAAAACTACGTCGAGTAACAATATTCTTACATTGCAAAAGGCATAATAACGCGCACCTTTATCTCCCTCCCTTACATGGTAACGAGCTTTACTTTAACTCCAATAGATGGTATCAGAAGCACCTTATCCCAACTCATATAGTCAATCTTTGACAACCACGTGGTGTCAAAAAAGTGTGGTAGGAAGATAGAGGCTAGAAAATCGGTAGTTGGTAAATTGCCCAACGATCGTTTCCTTATTAGGAACGAATATTTTTATCAGAAAATGGTGTGAATTTTTCATATGTTATCGGAAGCAACCTGAGTTTATCTATGAAAGTGTTTAGTATTTCCTTTCTTTGCCAGAACACATGGATTTACGTCATGTCCCTGTACAAGTGACCAAGGTAACAATCATCAGCATAGTTAAGGTTGGTGAGACGAGTTTGGGACAGCGCTGCCAAATGGAGTTTCATTGAATATAGAATATCATTATTCATTACAGATTCAAATCATTTAAGGAGTAATAGTTATATGCCAGAAGGTGCATGGCTATGGTGTAATTTGATGTTCTTATAATCAGCGTAATCAACATTGACAAATCGAATAACGACAAACAAAATTGTCACATTTTTGTGTCTTCGCCAACGCTTATTGTGTTGTGTCATCCACCTGCGAATTTGAGTTGGTTAATAAGGGCGTTCCAGAGTATAAATCAGTTATAAAATAAGCCTTATCATCATTTCCTTCGTAAATGTATGCATGTCAGTAAATCTGTTTCTAGGTTCAACATAGATTAAAATAATCCATTAAATATATATGACGATTATTTTTCAACATTTATTTTCTTTAGTACGAATATTGATCGTGGTGTTTTTAAGGACTTTGGTGCTGGGCATAGTGGTGAAGATGATAGGTTGGAGAAACAGATTTGTATGCATCCTTGATTATAATGCCTCCTGGATTAATGAGAATATAAAGTTTTTCTCTACATAAAAGTTTCTTGCGATGGAAGGGTTTTCTCTTTAACGATATCAAAGTCAGTTTAAATCATTGCCAATAAGTCACAAGAAAGGTTCCCTTTTTTTTAACATTTTTTATTCGTTGGTAAGTTGAAAAAAATAATAGGGTGTTGGATGTCAAGAAAGAATAATAGAGATTTTTTCAAAGTATTCAAAATGTTTCGAATAATGATAACATGATACATGAAAAGTTTAAAATTAGGATGATGTTTTTTTGATAAATACAGTTGATAATATGAACTGATTGTCTAAAAGTCGAAGATAAAATCACTTTGAAAGATTAGCAAAACTGCAGATATGTTTCAGGAAAAGATAAAAATTGCGATTATGTTAGATTATGACAAGTTAGAAATTTGAAAAGTAAACACATTAGGTAGTATGTTAACTGATTGATGGAAAATATTTCTGGATTTTTTAAAATAAAAAAATGAAACGAATGTTAAAAATGAATATATCTTGTGAATGAGCATGTTTTGAGGAGAACCAAATATATATTTTTGGAGTTCTGCAGGCAATATATATATATATATATATATATATATATATATATATATATATATATATATATATATATATATATATATATATATATATATATATATATATATATATATATATATATATATATATATATATATATATATCCTTTTTTAGTGGGGATACTTTAAAGTGATGAAAGGCGTTGTGTATGGCTATGATCTGTAAAGCTGTACTAGTCATGGCCACCCATACTAAGTTGGTTGGATGTGAGTGATCAGACAAATATATTCAAGGTCGGCTCATCAGCAAGCGAAAATACGTTTCCTCCGTGCATGACAGCACGGGGTCTGACAGGTATACGTAGCAACACGATGCAAAGATACCATTCCAAAAATACTTCTTAAGGTATAAGTATTTGCATTTTGTTGTACTTAAAGTACAGATATTCCTTATGGCAGACCATACATCAAAGTTTCATAATAATCATGCAATTTTCGGAGACGATGGCCGAGGTTTGACCTGACTAGAGGTAGTCTTACTTGATCTCTGTCACATTTATTAACTTCCAGCAACCATGCCTCCCGTTTGCGCTGTATTTGGATGCCATAGCAATAGCAAAAAGGCCATTAATATGGGTATTCGATATTTTAGTTTCCCAAAAGAAAAAACGAAGAAAAAATGGTGCATGCTTGCAAACACGCAGTAGATGTTAACTGGAAGCATGCTCCAATTTGCCCAGTCCATTTTAAAGCAGAGGACTATGCTGATGACGTTGAAAATTTACTTTTCAATTAAAGATAATGGCTGACCTTTCCTTATTGTGTAAATAAAAGTAATTGGGATTAAATTATTTATGTATTCCTTATTAGTTATTCACTTATGTATTATTATTATTATTATTATTATTATTATTATTATTATTATTATTATTATTATTATTATTATTATTATTATTATATCAACCAAGTTATAATCCTAATTGTAAATGTAAAATGTTAAAAGACAAAGTGAGCCTCCAACGGTGAAAGAAACCCAGTGAAATTCTTCATTTCAAACAACATTTCCTGGGCAGTCCTCTTGAGTCTTCGCTTTATGGCTCGTGCATATCTATCCTCTTCCTTTTCAGATACAATGCTACCTGAAAAGACATTGTTGCATTTCAGATTTTATGAAATCTCAACAACAATTTCTATAAAAAAAAAAAAGAATATATTTTATATATTTAATGATTACTAAGGGGGCACTAAACCGAAAAACACAGGAAAAAAAAAACTTCATTGAAAAACACAATATTTCCAATCTTTTAACATTCAAAAATAGTACGGAAAATCTATTTGAGCGTTTATAATAGCTTGTAGAAGTGTTTAAAGAGACAGAGTTGTAACCCTTTACATAGTGGACATGACGCTTTCGAATGTATGCACCTCTCTTATAAAGATTGTATTTGTTTTTTTCTACAATTCCTGGTTATGTCATTATGTCTTATATATCTGGTAGTTTCTGACAATTTTTCAGTAGAACGACTAATTGTCCAAAGTCCACCATACAATAGCCAATTACAGGCAGCCCGGGAAATTAGTAGTATCTCGATTCCCTTGGAGAACGGTTGTTGTAGTATAGCTCCTGAAGTGGTCTGTTATTTACGCTTTCTTTGGCTTTTTTTTTTTTTTTTTTTTTTGGCTAATACTGCACAGTGATAGAATTTAACCATGGAATCCGGGAAGTTCTATAAGGAAACAAGAAGGGTTACGGAAAAACATGATAAAACTCAATTTGTGATGCTGTAAGAAAAGAAAGCAATAAAGTAGAGATAAAAACAAGAAATTTCAGGAAGAACAACTTCAGCAGTGAAGCAATTTGCAAGCAAAGGTTCAACTATGAAATCAAGACGAAAATTATTGTGGTGCCTAGAAGTAACCTCATGGTAAGTTTGAGCCCATAATTAGTTATTAATATTTTTCAAAATGATTGATTTGCTGGCCCCAGTATCATTATATGTTAAAGAGTTTTATGCCTGGAAATTAAAAGTTTCAAGAAAGAAATAAGTATGTTACAAGTATTTCCAAACTTTAAACGTCCGTATACAAAATCTAGTTTTTTGTACTTCAGTTATTCATAAAAAAAAAAATCAAGTTTTCCACATATTTACTTGAAACTTCTCATGGATGTTGATATTAGTCGTAGATACATAAAAAAAATATTGGTTTTGTGACATTTGGAATTAAATACAAAAATTCCTAAATTTCTGTGACATCATTCTGGGCAGCCATCTTATGAGTATAATATTTTATTATATTTTGAGAAATACAAAAAAAAAAAAAAAAATACTGATATTTCTATTATGTTTAAGTACATCCATGACTAATTTCGTGTCTCAAGCACAAATAATAAAGCCAGTAGGATATCTTTAGAATTTGTTATTCTTTTAAATATGACGTCACAGCTCTGTTATTAAATTATATCACGCCGACATAATGTTTGGAATCATATTTAACATAATCCGCGAAAGTTTCAAAATATCAAATCCGTTTTTTTTTTTTTTTTGTTTTTTTTACCGATTTTTATTCAACTTTTGGTTTGACGCCCCCTTAAAGACAACGTTAGAGAACTTTAATTTGAAAGTGTAATTCAATTTACTTTTCGTAATCTACAGTAGGTGTCACAGAGCAAAATATTTGAGAAAAATAGTCGAAGGGAAGAAATGTATCATCCTGACTTTTGGCAAATTGCTCAACTTGTAACTTAACGTTAGGAAAAAAAAAAAAAAAAAAAAAAAGGTTGGCACAGCCTCTTTCTTCAGTGCACATTTTGGTTTTTCAATTCCCAGGAGTCGGTACTTCATGTCATCAGCATAGTTCTCTGCTTTAAAATGGACTGAGAAAATTAGAGCATTCTTCCAGTTAACATCTGTGCGTTTGCAAGCATACACCATTTCTTCGTTTTTTCTTTTGAGAAACTAAAATATCGAATACCCATATTAATGGTCATTTTGCTATTATTATGGCATTCAAATACAGCATAAACGAAAGGCATGGCTGCTGGAAGTTAACAAACGTGGCAGAGATCAAATAATACTACTTCTAGTCTGGTCAAACGTCAGCCACTGTCTCTGAAAATTGACGTCACCACACATGCGCATAGCTCACTGATGAGCCGACCTCTCCAAGTTTATTTCAAGACCATTGCACATATACCTGTCGAATTCCAAGCCATCTCCACCATGAAAGCTGACTAGTGAGTTTGTAACACGTGGTTATTTATGATGAATAAGTGTCGTTAACAATCGTGATTTTAATTAATGTAAATATCAACTACAATGGCATTTAATATAGAGTACTGCCTTTGGGAATGTATCTCAACCGGAATTTCATTTATGATAAATGCTTCTAGCCTTGCAAAGTTTCGAAGCTATGTCCTGAGCCGAAACAATGTCTGCATGGATGACTTTACCAATCGAGCTATCAAGAGAGATAAAAGCTCATTACAAGTCCACTGTGTATATACCTGTTGAATTCAGGAATCTGTTCTTTGACTTTAAATCAACCCATCAGATGCCCCACCGTCAGAGCCTATTCAGACTTTAGCCCCCACCCGAAAAACTCTCCTCCGCCCTTGGTTGTAGCAAAGGAATAGGGAAATAGAATGGGGGATGTAAAAGAAAGGTAAAGGTGGTAGAGTTGAAAAACCAAAGGTAAAAAGTGAATATCAAGAACGGTTGGAAGTGGCATAAGACTGCGTGAAAGTGAGAGAAACTGGTGATCTAGAGGAGTGGAGGTTAGTAAAAGAAGATTTGGTTGGGTGTGTTGTAAGAGATTTGTTGGAGGTAGTATGACCAATGGTAGTGGGTGGGGAATGAAGGAGTGAAGATGAATGTAGAGGAGAAAAAGAGGGCATTTGAAGAATGGCTACAGAGTAAAGGTAAAGAGAAGTATGAAAGATTTAGGGAGAAAGTTGAGGAAGTAAAACAGAAGGTATCTGAGACAGAGGGAGGCTGACTAGAGGTGTGGTCAGGGATTGGGTAGTTCATATGAAAAGAATGAAATGAAATATTGGAAAGAAGTAGAGTAAGGAAGAGTGGATTGAGGAATGAAGAGGCAGTGAAAACTTAAAATAAAATGGAAGGTTATTGGAAAGAGATGAGATGAGAAAAGGGTGGGCTGAATATTTGAAAAGTTGGTGAATGTTGAGGAGGATAGGGAGGCCGATATATTGGTGTTGCAGGTGTTGGGGTGCCAGTGATGGGAGATGAGAATGAGAGATTACAAGAGAGGAAGTGAAGAGTATAGATGATACGAGAGCAGGAAAAGCACCAGGGATGAATGGCGTGAGGGTTGAGTTGTTAAAGGAAGGGGGTGCGACTGTACTAAAATGGTTGGTGAGATTGTTTAATATATGTTTTATATTGTCAATGGGACTAGTGGACTGGGTGTGTTTATTGTTCCATTATACAAAGGTAAAGGAGATATGCATGAGTGTTGTAATTCTAGGAGTATTGATTTATTAAATGTGGTTGGAAAAAGTGTATACTTATGCTCAATAATGAATGATATGATAGGTCTTCTTGATGAGGGAAAGTGTGGAATTTTGATTATGTTAGATCTTAGTGCTGCTTTTGACACTGTTGTGCACGAGTACTTACTTGACGACTTAAAGTCTATTTGAGTGACTGAGGAAGCACTGAAATTTTTGCGAAGTTACTTAATGAATAGGAAGACTATTGTAGAAGTTTCTGGAAACCGATCCAGTGAGAGAATTCTTATGAAGGGTGTACCACAGGGTAGTGTTCTGGGCCCTATCTTGTTTAACATATATACTATCGAGCTATCACACATCTTGAAAAAACAAAAAGTGGGCTTTAAACTATATGCAGATGATACTCAGTTTTACCTTTCAATTTCAACAACACAAGATACAGAGAAGAAAATTGAATGATAAAACAGAATGTATGTTTTTTGGCACAAAGGTGGCTTTGAAGAATTACCAGTTAATTCAAAGTATAAAAATTGGTGATGCTGATGTTGGGATTGTGCCTGTTGTGAAAAATTTGGGTGTACTGATAGATTGTAATTTGTCAATGAGTGACCAAATTGTGAACACAGTGAAAGTGTGTAACTATCACCTGAGAAACATAGCATTTATTAGAAAATATTTAACAGAGGGCAGTACAAAAATTTTAGTGATGAGTCACGTAATATCAAGGCTTGATTATTGCAATTCTCTGTACTGCAAATTGCCCAATACACAACTAAGAAAGCTTCAAAATGTGCAAAACCGGGCGGCTAGACTGATAAAAGGCATTAAACTAAGGGAGAGAATAACTCCTGCATTGATCGGTCTACATTGGTTACCTGTTAAGGCTAGATTTGAATTTAAGATTTGCTTGTTGACCCACAAAGCACTTACAAGTGATAAGCCTAAATATCTTCGTGATTGCTTGGTCCCCTACCCTGAAGCTACCAGCGCCGCTGTAAGAGTTAGACATGCCGATGACCAACATAGACTATTCGAAATTAGTGTGAATCGTGCAATAGGAGGAAGAACGTTCAGTTATGCTGCACCGAGACTCTTCAACGACCTTCCACTCGATGTCAAGAATAGCAAAAATGTGGCAGCCTTCAAGAAAAACCTGAAGACTTATCTTTTTAGAAAGTGTTATAATAGTGACCTGAAAACTATTAAGCCTGAATACAAATGCTAGCGAAATAACTGATAAGATACAGAGCAAAATATTAACTGGAAAGAAATTATTTGTTCACACACCAAGGCCCGCCTGAACAGACTTTTAGTGTCTGACGGAGGGCGAGAAATAAACCCGTAAAAGTAAGTAAGTAAAGTACTTTACTTACTTCGATGGCTGCTTTTCCGGTCCCATACAGCAGGGGAACCCCACTCTTTACAGGACCTCCACTGACGTTTTACCTTGTTCGCTCAGAGTATTTAACATTTTATATCACATATTGTTCATTTACTATTAAATTGTCACTGTGAAAAGACTCATATAATAAGAAAGTCTTCAGTTTCCTCTTGAAAGCCTTAATGTCTTCAATTATTCAAATATTTCGTGGGAGCTTATTATATAGTCTCGGGGCCGCATATTTAAAGGCTCTGGAGCCTAAGGTAGACATATATCTAGGTTCCAACAGTTTGAAGCCATCTGTAACTATTCTCGTGTCGACACGATTTGTTGGCTGCACAATGTGTAGCAATTCCTTCAAGTATTTTGGATGCCCGGGTCTGATAACTTGATGGCTTATTGTACATATTCTAAATTAAATTCTCGCTTTAATCGGCAGCCAAGGTAAATTGATTAGTATAGGGGTGATCCTTTCTCTAAGTGGGACACCTTTTATCAGTCTTGCTCCTCTGTTTATTATGTTTTGTAATTTCTTAAGTTGCGCTTTTGGTAAATTGTAGTAGAGTTGCAGTAGTCAATCCTGGTAATAACACAGTTTATCACAAGTTTCTTTACAGAATTTTCGTCCAGTTACTTTTTTATAAACGCAATATTTCTTAGATGATAACCATCAGTTTTTATTACATTATTTATTTGGGCATTTAGAGACAGGTTGCAGTCAAGAAATACACCTAGATCTCGAACTTTACTAGATATCGGAACTGAGTCATTATTTATGTTCATTTGAATATCACCTAAGTTTCCCACGCTGTTTCTCTTGCCCACCACCATGAATTCAGTTTTGTTCTCATTTAATTTTAGTTGTTTAAATGTCATCCATTCTCTAACACTATCAAGGATTCGGTTTAGAGTTTCAGTAGTGTCATGTATATCATTTATGGAGAAGTAAACTTGTGTCATCTGCAAATAGTTTAAACTTCACGCCATGCCTTTGTAGCATTTTCGATAGACCAATAATATAGATGCAGAATAAGATTGGGCCAAGTACACTCCCCTGGCCTACCTCTCTGTTTAAGGGTTCATATGATGAATAAGAATTTCCAATTTGTACACAGTAATTTCTACCAACCAAGTAGTCTTTTAGGTATTCAAAGGCTTGATCTTCAACGCCGATGGACCGTAGATCATTTAGTAGCAGTTTATGCACCACTGTATCAAAAGCAGCACTAAGATTGAGCAGTATTAAGATACCACATTTATTTTCATCCATCATTTCTAGCATATTATTTACAACAGAGCAGATGGCTGTCTCCGTAGAGTATAGTTTTCTGTAAGCAGATTGGTTGTCAGGCAAAGCTTCTATTACTTCTAAGTGGCTGACTAGTTGTTCAAGAATTACATATTCAAGCACTTTTGAGACAAAGGATAGATTTGAAATACAGGTCTATATGAGCTTAATTCCTGGTAGTTCAGTGCATTTTTCAGAACTGGTGTGACTATAGCCATTTTTGTCAGATTTAGGAAACTTACATTCATCAATACTTGCATTTGCTATTCTTATTATCATTTCGGCTAGACAAGAAAAGTCTCTCTCTCCAATTACTTCAGAAATTGGCATAGGATCGATCGCGCAGTTTGTTTTCTTTGCTCTCTTGATAATTCTGGTGATGTCATCTTGTGATATGTTGTTAAATCGTATCAATTTTGTTTGTGTGCCTGGTGTCTCATTAATCTGATGTTGAGTATTTACAAATGACCTGGTTATGTTTTCAATTTTGTTTTTAAAGAATACTAGAAAATTATTTGCTAGTTCCTGGTCACTGTATCCATCACGTAGCCTTTTTTCTTTTACATTTCCCATTATATCATTTAGGTGATAGGAGAGGATATAACTTATTTATGTCTGTTGCTCCTTCGAGGATCTTTCTCTTATAGTATTCACTTTTTTTTCCTTCTTAGTAGGTAGTTATATTGACGCGCAGCAGTTTTGTATTTTACCCAAGTACTTTCAGTTTTTAACCTATTCCAATTTCTTTCTTTACGTCTTTTTACTTCTTTTTACCAAAGTCTCTCCATCAAACCAAGGAGATTGATCTTTTACGGTTATTGTCTTTTCCATCGATGGGCACATGGTATCATATTCACTTTTACTCATTTTTTTGTAAGTGGTCATAAGACAGTTACCACACTTATCTCCTAACAGACGTTGGTCATCATGATCACAGGGAATGTTGATAGCATCATTTATTTTCTTTGTAACTTCTTCAATAAATACGGTAGGAGAAAAATTTTATCTATGTATAAAGATTATTTTCTTTACTAATGCATGTTTCTGTAGAGGTAGACAAAAGGTAGTAAGTTTGTATACTGGGGAGATAGTACATTTCTCTTCAACTTTTATATTGTGACGGGATGTTGCAAGGACAACCCCCACACCCTGAATCACACTTACTGACAATGGTCTCCACAAAACAAAATTTCCCCTTACTTTATCATAAACTGGACTCTTAGACAAAAGGACACAAAAAAACAAAACATATCCTTAGAACTCTATTTCTTAAAACTAAAATAATCAATACCAAAAACCATCCACAATCAAAATGAACACTTAAAACTAATCAAAACTTAAAACTAATTATATAATTAACAAAAAAAACCTTTCCGCAATCAAATAAATCCTATCAAAACTTAAAACTAACCGCAACCCAAACATGAAAACACAAAACACATATATATTACGAGTTCACCGACACCAAAGTTTGTATGCTTTTATATGTTATTTGCAACACAGTCGTTCACAAACTGCCGAACTGTCTTTCACGGCACAACCCTCAATCTGTGATTAACAGGTTAAACTGTGTGACAAGTTGCCACCACTGCCTCCCTAATTGGGGTCTTGGATGTCGTCATCATCGTCATCATCATCATTATCATTATCATCATCAATAGCAGCAATCGAAGTTCATTCGGTCCGGGTCATCAACAATAATCTATCCAAAGAGCAGTCTTAAATACAATCTCTTACAGGCCAGGTCGTCAACTAAAGATCGGCATTCAAGAAATAACTCTCCAAAGGAGGAATCACGGCCTGCCAAAATAAAAAAGAAAACACTTATGAACACTCCTAACTAACTGAACTATCGCACTATAATCAAAGATAGATAATAAACTGTTCCTATCATTCACAATCACGACTAGCAAATATAAACAAAACTGTACTTACTTTTGAAAACCAATAATCACTTCCTCGCTGGTAAAAAAATAATAAATCCAGCGTTCACACAACTGACGGTTACAGCAGTCAAATCAAAATAAGCATTCACCCAAGACATTCACCACTGTCGTAACCTAACTAAAAACATAAACAAATAATCTCATTTGTACCAACAGTCTTTCTCACCACCAACGATCGATACACTAACTACTTTCGCTCGCTGACACAATCTCTCTCTCTCTCTCTCTCTCTCTCTCTCTCTCTCTCTCTCTCTCTCTCTCTCTCTCTCTCTCTCACAGGATTTGACAAAAAACAAAAAATAAAAATAAAACAAAAATAAATCCTCCTCATTCCTCCCCCCTTACTTTGCCAAATCCTTCTCACACAACACTTACATTATTTTTTTCATAACCCAGTCGCAGTCGGGAACGGGACCTCTACTCCGAGTAACTGGGCCTCCATACACTCTCTCATTCACTTCTTCCTTATCACAATCATTCGCTACATTAACACTATTCTTATCTAAATCCCTATCATCTAATATATCATGTACAATCATATCTACCTCGTTCTCATCTGTCCCTATAATTACACTCATTTCTGTAAACAGTTCATCCATTTCATCAAAAACATTCTCAACTTTAGCAAAAGATTCATTCATGCTACTAATCATTCTCCTATCTCTCACTCTCGCATTCGTCATCCTTTCTTTTACATCACCTAAGTTAAAGCCACACACACTATAGGTATCATTCATACTCAGCCATGATTCATCTGTATTAACACATTTATCTTCCATACACACTTGCACATTTACACCCTTGTCATACTTATTTCTATTCTCACTTTTACTTATAAAATTTCCCCTTTTTTCATCCTTACTTAAAACTTTCAAACGCCTCTTTTTCCTATATTCAACTAACACTAATTGTTTATTTTCCAGCCCTAACTTTTCATGCATACTAGATTCATACTTGCTCATTTCCAACCAATTATTCATCCCATTCTCACAAACATTGATCCTATTCCTTCCACACACACAGGAGGACTCACCCAGCTGAACCCTCTCACACTCTAGTTTCCCGAACATCCTGGCTGACTTAATCCCTTCTTCCTACATACTCTAGCTACATGCCCATCTGCACCACATTCAGTACACTTACTCCGCGGCTCCTTGCACATTCTAGCATAATGACCATCCTTACCACAATTACCACAAATCACATTCATACGATTACTACGACATCCACTCGCTACGTGCCCAGTCATACCACACCGATAACATTTTACCCCTTTCTCTTTCTTGCACTCGCTAATTCTATGCCCTACCTCACCACATCCAAAACAAGCACCTAGAGCCCATCTACATTCATTCTTCTTATGACCTACTTTCCCACACCTATAACACTTTTCATCACGGACACGGCTATCGGACATACCTCGATGCGCACTAACACTCCTATCCCTCCAAACCTGATTCCCTTGCCTAAACCCTTCATTTGTCCTTACAGGTATTCCCACATTACTCTCCCTAACACTCCTATCTACTACACTATCAGCTACCCTCATCGGTCCTCTCATAACAGCATCTCTAAAACTAACAAATTCTCGCACACTTTCCTCCATTCCAGTTCTTACACTCACAGATTTACTTTCTTTCATACACCTATCCAACTCGTAATCCTCAACTATCTCTAAAATATCATCCCATGTCAATCTTTCTTTTGTCCACCTCATTTTCTCCTTCCGTTTCAAATTAACAAACTCAGCAACATTCTCTGGTACAGTAGCCAAAAACTTCTTCATTAACTCCTTATTCTCATTTATACCTTCATCCCCATACTTCTTCCTAGCTAAAGTTTCCAACCTACATACATACATCGATATCGCTTCTCCTGCATTCATCCGTGCTTCATCAAAATCATTCTTACGCTTATACTTAACACTCCCTTTCATACGTTTTACCTGCTCAATTATTCTCTTTTTCACACTTTCATAATCAACGTCACCTACACTCATTATCACTCCATACATCGTCAACAAATACCCAGTCAAATATTCTCCTAACTCCCTAGCCCAGACTCTTTTACTATCACCATACTTATCCTGACAATACCTCTCATACTCCTTGAAAAAATCATATACATCCCTACTGCTATGCTCGTTGAACCTTTCACACCGAGGTACCTCTCTCATAAACACAGTCTTACACACATCACGTTCATTCTCACTGCTATCATCACTGTCTACTCCCTTGTTACCTTCTTCCTCATTTGAATATAATGAATCCACTTCCACACTTAAATTCCTATCCTTAACCATTCCCTTCTTACCCTTTTTCTTACTTACTACTTTCACCCATTCACGATCGTCCTTGCTATCAGCCTGATACTTTTTCTTCTCTTTCTTCGCATTACTTTTACCTTTTTTCTCAGGATTCCTATCACATTTCTGTTCATCCTTACTATGCCTTATTTCCTTATCTTCAATCTCACTATCACTATTACTATTACTATCACTATCACTTCCTTTCCCATTATCACTAACCTTAGCCTTCTCATCCATTATCAACCCATTACCCGAAGCTAAGGACACTCCTCCGACTGCACCTTCACCCATTATAGTTTTCATCATCCCCATGACTTGCCCCATCATAGCTTCCAATCGGTTCTCCATCCGTTCCTCATTCTCTTTCATCCTCATCTCAACACATTCTTCCACTCTCTCTACAGTTCCCTTTAACTCCCTAAGCTCCTTCTGCATCGCCGCATTCTCCCAGTTCAACCTCTCATTCTCTACTAGCAACCTCTCTTTCTCAACTATCAACATCTGCTCCCGTTCTTTATAATGCCGCAATTCCTCCTCCAAAGCCTTGTATTTACCTTCCATTTTTCTTCGACCTTAATCCTAATTCCGTCCTTCGTCCAACAGTCCGGCTTCCTATCCCACCTCGGCAGTCCCTGTTCGGGCGCCAAAATAATGTGGCGGGATGTTGCAAGGACAACCCCCACACCCTGAATCACACTTACTGACAATGGTCTCCACAAAACAAACTATCCCCTTACTTTATCATAAACTGGACTCTTAGACAAAAGGACACAAAAAAAAACAAAACATATCCTTAGAACTCTATTTCTTAAAACTAAAATAATCAATACCAAAAACCATCCACAATCAAAATGAACACTTAAAACTAATCAAAACTTAAAACTAATTATATAATTAACAAAAAAAAACCTTTCCGCAATCAAATAAATCCTCCACAATATCAGATACAATATTATTCATGTCATCAATTATAATTAAGTCTAGCGTGTGGCCAGTTAAAGTAGTTGTGCAGTCGACATCATTCAATAGTTTATATGATTCTAGTAACTCACTAAATGCCAAAGCGTCAGGATTTGAGGCGTCATCCATCCAAAAATTGAAGTCTCCACAAATAACTAATTCGTTTTTCTCCATGATAATCATCTCAATGAGAGCACCGAATTCTTCAAAAAAGAAATACTATAATTTGTTCTAGGAGGTTTGTAGATTGTTACAAAGGATATTCTATTTTTTGGCGTAAATTTTATTTCTATATATTCAAAGCTTGTTACACTAATTCTTTTCAAAGTTTTGAGATTTGAGTAACTTTTATGAATAAAGAGTCCGACACCCCCACCAGACCTACCTACCTCTCGGTATGTAAAAGAAGGCATGTGTGGGTGGCGTCATTTCAGTGATCTTTGCCTTGTCCAAGTTATTTAGCCATGTTTCAGATAATGCTAGTGTATCTAAATATTTCTCGTTTATCAATTCTCGAATTTGAACAGTATTATTACCTACAGATTGTATATTTACATAGCCACAGTTTGACATCCCCAGTAATCATGATCAGTATTTTCCACTAGTCTTTTCAATTCCAAGTCAAAAACATTGCAGTCTCTAGAATTTACTGTATGATCACTTGGTCTGTTTAACTTTGTGCAGTTTATACACTTTGACACTTCCGAATTACACTCCCTGGCGGAGTGTCTCCCTGAACATTTACCGCAGACTTTATCTTCATTCTTAGACTTGCAATCTTTTTCAAAATGTCCATACCTCTGACAGTGGTAGCAGGTGATCACGTGGTACCTATCACGTATGTTATAGATACCCCATCGTAACGAAACTTTGTCCCCATTATCATGAATAGCCCTCCGAGCTTCAGGATCACATTTCAGCACATGGTGGGTGGTTCCCCCCCCCCCCCCGTTATTTTTCTTCAGGACTACACTTATCTTATCTTCTATATTTTGGATATGGTCAAGGCAGCTATTTCTTTGAATCAAAGCATTTACTACATCATTTTCATCATTGCATACATTGCATATTATTATTTTGGGTTTTAGTTTTCCGATTTTTCTCGTTTTGGTGTCAGCCACCAATGTCTGAATTTTGTTTGCTGCCTCTTCTCTGATCATATTGTTTGCAAAGTTTACAACAACATTTCCATTCGTAGTTGACCTCGTATTAAGTATAGGAATGTCTTTTAAGTGCTTGTTCAACCTCACGTTTTCTTTCAGTAATTTTAGTTGTTGTATTAGTTGATTTAATTATCAACAGATTTTTTTCCTTAACTTTGTCGGCAAATGTCGGTTTCTCCGGTTTTGGGTCTATCAATGTTTGAAGTGTTACTGTAGTTGATTCCATATTCATGGCAACAATGTCAACTTTCTCAGAGAGGTCGGTGATCTGGGTGGAATTTGCTGCGTCTGCGTCAAGGTTCGCAAGTTTGTTTTCCAAGTCATCTATTTTCGCATCTTGTTCGTTCAGGGCCAGATTACTCATGATTACATCTTCCTTTAATTTTGACATTACTAAATTGTTTAGTCTGGTATCACGTACGCAGTGAGGGTATAACCATCTAAGTTTTTCCGGTCAATCTCACTGATGCCCGTCACTATATGCACGCATATCTTATAGTAGGGTCTGTTACATTCACATACTATCCATTTTTTCCATTCTTCATCCGTTTCATTACATTTAAAGCAGATATAGTTAGGAGCAGAGATGCTGTACTGTTTCTTATCACTTAAGTTTCTCCATAAGATTAACTAATATCTTTTCAATGATATTCTAAGCGAGAAACACAAAGCTAAAACATGACTCGTGGCATAAATAGCAGAGCTCGACACAACACGTCCACACACTAGCACTGACAGGTTGTAAATTAATAGGATTAAGGATAAAGCAGAGGATGCGATCTTAAAGATGCAGAGTGTTTTTTGAAAAGGTTTTTATAGTTAGACAAATAAGCAAGAAATATTTAGTAAAAGATAAGGAGGTATATTTTGCATTTATGGATCTGGAGAAAGCTTATGATAGAAATTAACAGGAATGTGATGTGAGTGTAATGAAATTATATGGAATTATTGGAAGCTTATTGCAAGCAGTGAAGAGTTTACAAAATTACTTTAGAAAGAAAAGCATTTATTAAGTTATGGTTGTTCAGTTTGTTTGTTGATGGGGCTGTAAGAGAGGTGAATGCTCGAGTGCTTGGCCGAGGATTGAAATTAATAGATGAGAGTGGTCATGAGTGGGAAGGGAATCAGTTGCTGTTTTATGAATGATACTGTATTGGTTGCAGGCTCGGAAGAGAAGCTGTGTCGATTATTGACAGAGTTTGAAAGGGGATGTGAGAGGAGGAAGTTGTGTAAATGTGGGTAAGAGTAGTTATGTGGTGCAAAAGAAGTTGGGTTGGTGCTAGATTGAATGTCATGTTGAATGAAGTTGTTTTAGGAAGTAAATTAATTTACGTATTTTGGTTCTGTTGTTGCAGCAAATGATGGAGTGACCGTATATGTACGTCAGAGAGTGAATGAAGGATGTAAAACATTGTGGGTCTGAAAGGAGTGGCAAATAATAAAGGGTTGGGAATAAATACAAAGAGAGTTCTTTCTGAAAAAGTGATTGCATTGATCAATGTTGTGTGGAATGAAAGTGACGTTGAGACAGAAATTGAGTATGTTCAAGATGAAGTGTTTTAGGAGTATGGTCAGTATATCTCGGTTAGAAACGGTTTAGGAATGAAGTAGTAAAAGGGAAAACGGGTGTAAGGAATGAATTGGCACCTAGAGTGGATATGAATGTGTTGAGGTGGTTTGGCCATGTAGGGAGGATGTAAAATGGTCGTCTGTTGAAGAAGGTGCTGAATTCAGGAGTTGATGAATTAAGTGCTAGAGGAAGGCCAAGATTTGGGTGGATGGATAGAGGGAAGAAGCCCAAGGTAACAGGAGGATAGACATGGGAGAGACAAATGAGCATACTTCAAATGGAAATGAATGGAGAGTTCCGATAGGCCCTACCGCTAAGTTGGGTTACCTTAGGCCGGAATCACATAAGAAGTGAAACGTCATCCATGATGCGTGACCCAAAAGGGGTCATGCGTGAAAAGTAAAGTCATGTTGAATGAAGTTACTTTAGGAAGTAAATTAGTTTACATATTTGCGTTCTGTTGTTGCAGCAAATGGTGGAGTGACCGCATATGTACGTCAGAGAGTGAATGAAATATGTAAAGCATTGTGGGTCGTGAAGGGAGTGGCAGATAATAAAGGGTTGTGAATAAATATAAAGAGTTTTCCTGAAAAAGTGATTGCATGGATCAAAGTTGTGTGGGATGAAAGTTACAATGAGACAGAAATTGAATATGTTCAAGATGAAGTGTTTAAGGAGTATGGTCAGTGTATCTCTGTTCGATATGGTATAGGAACGAAGTAGTAAAAGGGAAAACGGGTGTAAGGAATGAATTAGCAGCTGGAGTGGATATGAATGTGATGAGGTGGTTTGGCCATGTAGGGAGGATAAAAAATGGTCGTCTGCTGGAGAAGGTGCTGAATGCAAGAGTTGATGAATGAGATGCTAGAGGAAGGCCAAGGTTTGGGTGGATGGATAGAGGGAAGAAGCCCAAGGTAACGGGAGGATAGATGTGAGAGAGGCAAATGAGCATCCTACGAATAGAAATGAATGGAGAGCGATTGTGACAGAATTCCGATAGGCCCTGCTGCTACCTTTGGTTACCTTAGGCCAGAATCACGTAAGAAGTGAAACGTCATTCGTGATGCATGACCCAAAAGGGGTCACGCGTGAAAAGTAAAGTCATGTTGAATGAAGTTACTTCAGGAAGTAAATTAGTTTACGTATTTGGGTTCTGTTGTTGCAGCAAATGGTGGAGTGACCGCATATGTACGTCAGAGAGTGAATGAAATATGTAAAGCATTGTGGGTCGTGAAGGGAGTGGCAAATAATAAAGGGTTGTGAATAAACATAAAGAGTTTTTTTCTGAAAAAGTGATCGCATGTATCAAAGTTGTGTGGAATGAAAGTGACGGTGAGACGGAAATTGCATATGTTCAAGATGAAGTGTTTGAGTAGCATGGTCTGTGTATCTCAGTTAGATACGGTTTAGGAACGAAGTAGTAAAAGGGAAAATGGGTGTAAGGAATGAGTTAGCAGCTGGCATGGATATGAATGTGTTAAGGTGGTTTGGCCATGTAGGCAGTATTAAAAATGGTCGTCTGCTGAAGAAGGTGCTGAATGCAAGAGTTGATGAATGAAGTGCTAAAGCAAGGCCAATGTTTAGGTGGATGGATAGAGGGAAGAAGCCCAAGGTAACAGGAGGATAGACATGGGAGAGACAAATGAGCATACTACAAATGGAAATGAATGAAGAGTTCCGATAGGCCCTACCGCTACCTTGGATTACCTTAGGCCGGAATCACATAAGAAGTGAAACGTCACGCATGATGCGTGACCCAAAAGGGGTCATGCGTGAAAAGTAAAGTCATGTTGAATGAAGTTACTTTAGGAAGTAAATTAGTTTACGTATTTGGGTTCTGTTGTTGCAGCAAATGGTGGAGTGACCACATATGTACGTCAGAGAGTGAATGAAATATGTAAAGCATTGTGGGTCGTGAAGGTAGTGGCAAATAATAAAGGGTTGTGAATAAATATAAAGAGTTTTCCTGAAAAAGTGATTGCATGGATCAAAGTTGTGTGGAATGAAAGTGACAGTGAGACAGAAATTGAATATGCTCAAGATGAAGTGTTTGAGGAGTATGGTCAGTGTATCTCTGCTCGATATGGTTTAGGAGCGAAGTAGTAAAAGGGAAAACGGGTGTAAGGAATGAACTAGCAGCTGGAGTGGATATGAATGTGATGAGGTGGTTTGGCCATGTAGGGAGGATAAAAAATTGTCGTCTGCTGGAGAAGGTGCTGAATGCAAGAGTTGATGAATGAAGTGCTAGAGGAAGGCCAAGGTTTGGGTGGATGGATAGAGGGAAGAAGCCCAAGGTAACGGGAGGATAGATGTGAGAGAGGCAAATGAGCATCCTACGAATAGAAATGAATGGAGAGCGATTGTGACAGAGTTCCGATAGGCCCTGCTGCTACCTTGGGTTACCTGAGGCCGGAATTTCATAAGAAGTGAAACGTCTCACATGATGTGTGACTCAAAAGGGGTCACGCGTGAAAAGTAAAGTGGTAAAAAAGATCTTTACTCGGTGCATCACATAGGACGTAATGACACGTCAAGAATGGAAAACGTGTGTGGTCAAGTGTCGCCCAAAAGTGACCCTGTTCACTTTTCGTGTGTATTGAAAGTGAGCTTGTTCACTTCTCGTGTGTGTTTTGAAAGTGACCCTGTTCACTTTTCGTGTCACATGTGCAAAACTGTGTTCTTCAGCAGCACTCTTCATCCACTTGAATAGTAAAATTTCATTATGATTTTTAAAAATACATTGTGATTATAAAGCTGTTCTATTTTCATTTTTTAAGAATGAAAATAAGATTTAAATAGGCCTATACTTTAAGAAACACACAAGTTCAATCTTCGGTGATGCTGTGTGCGTATGTGAGTGTCTTTTGTTGTTGTGTTCTTTGTTAGGGTTTCTGCAGCTGTTTTAAAACTAACTACAAACTCAACTGAAGATCAAGATTATTTTTCTGCAGATATTGGCTTTCACTAATTACAACCCACAGATTGCAAATATGGAAGCACAGTTGACTTCAGTTGAACCTAAGTCTTGTATGGTATTTTATCAGATTTTCTATTTCAGCAATTAGCAGATTTTTTTTTTTCATTATTAAATTCTCCTTTTCTATTCCTCAATTCAAAATGCTCATGACAGGAACAGCTTTTTCTTTGTATACTTAATAAAACTAATGTGAGATCAGGCAAGGAATCCATCGTGTCAAGTGACAAACTTAAGCACGTGCCTATGCCTATGTGACAGGTTGACGTGTGGTGTGAGATGTCTTGCATTTCAGTGTCTCCGTGCCTCGTGTCGCGTCACTTCCTATATGATTCCGGCCTTATGGTGGCCGTTAAAGTAGCGGCGGTAGGGGGAGTGCACTTACCAAACTCGGCCGAGTTTGTTTCTTTTGATGTCGGCTAACTCGGCCCCCACCATATAAGATAAAAATGTGTGAAGTGTCATGATAGATAGATAGTGATCAGATTGTAGAATGATCTTTCTAATCTGGTGTAAACTTCAGAAGTTCAAACTTGTTGCAAATGTTTTTCTGTTGAACAGATTGATAAAAGCATAATTTTATAGCTTATACGCGACATATATTTAGTGTTGTTATTGATTTGAATATAGTCTATGTTTATTCTCATTTATAGTTTATTCGTCATTTCTCTGTTTTCCGTACTGGGCTGCTTTCACCGTTAGAACACTAGAGGTCGTAGTATCTTTCTTCTCCAAAAAGGGAAAACGGATTTTGAGCGAAGCGAAAAATCTATTTTTGGGTGAGGTAGCCATGTCGTCCTGATGGAAGTTCCTAAAAGGTAGCTTCCTAGGGTATATTTGACTACAGTGATATTCCCAGAGAATTTTACCTTAAGGTATCCAGAATTCTAACTCCTGGAGCGAATACCCCTAAAAAATCTCACAGGGATATCGCATAATATCAGAGGACGTATTCTTGACACATCACATAGCTATCTTCACCCCGAACAGTATTAACGCTTCGAGGGGCTACAGTGACAAGAATCTGAAACGAGTATGAAAAGAGAGCTGCTCATAAGGCATCTCTCCTATTCCGTTTCCAGTGTGTATCTGATTAAGGCGGGTAGCGCCCTCTTTATTCCTTGTAGCGATATACGAGGTGCTACAGATACTGTATTATAGGGAGGGATTCATAAGCCCTTTTACAATAAAAGGAAGGGCGGGTCCATCAGGACGACATGGCTACCTCACCCAAAAATAGATTTTTCGCTTCGCTCAAAATCCGTTTTTTTGGGCTCAGGCCATGTTGTCCTGATGGAAGTTTACCAGAGCATTACTGTATCTGTGGATTCTCAACCGGTGCCGTACTCTCAAGAAAATATTTTCCTGGTCCGTCTAAACCTAGAGACCTATGATGTTACCGTCATACATCATTTCATCTAAGCATGAACTATGTTAGTGCTTCCTGCCCCCTACAGGGAAGAGTCGTACTAGACTCTAGAAAAAGTCTCGGAGTACAAAATAACTATGGATGACAAAATGACAAGCTTGTATAGTGGTCTCGCCCTATACATTATAAAGCAAAGTTTGTATAAGAGTCACCAATGTCAGTATGAATTTCTGACATATTCCCCAAAGTGACTACTCTTATTAACTATTGGATAACAGTTGTATCCACATAGGAACCAATTTTGCATCTCTACCACCATCCCCTTAGGGTACAACATCAACCCTTCCTAAGGAAGGGTTAAAGTGAGTGGACTTTTGCCTGAATCAGGGGACAATCTTATAAGACATACCATGATAAAAATATCCATTTTTTAATCTTAATGTTCAGTACATTTTTAATAAAATGAGTGTGGGCGAATAAGACGCTATGAACTATGAACTAGTTTATTAGAATTTAATAAACATAGATATCAGATCAACATTTATAAAATTTATAAAATGTGGATAATATCCGTTAAAGCATAAAGAAAACAGTCAATAGAAAATATTGTTTTGTCTACCAGGAAACAGATTTGCCACTTTAATTGAATTATTAATAATAATAATAATACAGTCTGTATACTGTTTATTTACACTAGCGTAAGAAACGCTTGGCACAAGTGTCCGTATTATGCTATAGTTCACCAACGTCAATGGAACAGTTTGTAAGGACACTTTCGTGGCCTATCGCTCAGTGTGTAGTAACACAGTGACTACACACCCACCCTCTTAATTAATCGTCCCAAATCAATTACACTGTTCCTTGCAGATTTAAAACAGAAGGTTAAAGAATTCTACCTGCTGCTACCACAGACCTCTTGAGTTGCTCCACTTGCTTTGCATAGTGTATAAAGAACACCTTGGATGACTACCAGCCGGTGTACGAACAAGGATGTTCAAAGTCCATATAATTAAAAGAAATTTTATGGAGGAGGCAACTTTCCTCGGATCATGACTAGCGGGTGTACTGTCTGGATCCATTCTGCGAATAACACGGGTGATTTTCGCCCTTAGTTATAGATAACTTTAAACCCAGGGTCTCTCTTCTGAACAGCTGTCCTCCCATAAAGTCTGAAGTTCTATGAAGATAGACCTTTAGGCACTACACTGGACATAGAGATGCATCTTCCTTCAGAGGGCAGATTCTCTAGGGACCCCACCTGTTGGTGGGTAGCTTGTTCTTGGTAAGAAACGTTGGGTCTGAAAATAGATTCAGTTCTCCCTCCAAGAACTGGACGTGGCCTTCCTCTCTAGAGAGAGCCACTATTTCACTAACTCTGGCCCCCAAAGAGAGTACAAGTAGAAATATGACTTTTAATTCAAAACCTTCTAAGCGCATTCCTCGTTGTTCATTATTTATACACAATGAAGAATTTTATCTAATGACCATGTAAAGGGTCTTTGGAGGCACTGAAGGGCTAAGCCTCATAATGTCTTCTGGTTTCCTCCAAAAGTCTAAACTGACTTTTAATACCGAATCTTTTTCTCATCGCTAAGGAGAGAAAATCATGAGATGTAGGTTCCGTGTTTTCTGTGATGAAGCGAAGACAGTCGACTTTTGTACTCGCTGAGACAGGGATGGACCGGCAGGGGTACGAATTTTAGTCGTAGTTCCAATGCCAGAGGGAACCACACGCTATTTGGCCACTTGTGGGCCACTATTGCTGCTTTCCCTTTGAAGGATCTCAGCTTGTCGAGGACCTTCCAAAAGGAGGTTGTGCGGAGGGAACAGATAAATACTGGACCATCTGTTCCAGTCTAGGGACATAACGTCCACTGCCTCCGCTAGTGGATCCTCGTATGGGGACACGTAACGATCTATTTTCTTGTTGTCTTTCGTCGCAAAGAGGTCTATCTGCAGCTCCGGGACTTGACTCGAGATGAAGGAGAACGATCCTGCGTCAAGGGACCTGGATAGAACGTCGGCTGTCACATTGCGGAACCCTTGAATGTGAACTGCTGACAGGTGCCATTTCTTCTTTTCTGCCAAATGGAATATGGACAACATCACTTGGTTGATTTGAGGTGACCTCGACCCTTGTCGATTCAGGCATCTCACTATTACCTCGCTGTCTAGAACCAGTCTTATGTGGGTCGAGGGGCAAGGAGATACTTTCTTTAGTATCAGAAGTACTGCCATGGCTTCTAGAAAGTTGATGTGAAATGACTTGAAAAGATTCGACCAAGCTCCGTGGACTCTCTTCTGATGAGAGTGACCTCCCCTGCCTTCCTTTGAAGCGTCTGTGTGGATAGTTACTGACGGGGGAGGAGGTTGAAGAAGTATTGATTTCTTCAATTGCTTGGCATTGGACCACGGCTTGAGAACCTAACCTACACTAGGTACGGAAGTAGGACTGCGGCCTAAAGAAAGAAAGAGAGGGGGGAAAGGGATAAGGGTCCTATAAACTTCGTTCTAGCAAGAGACATACTCAGCAGTTAGGGAAGCTCATCCTAACCTAGGGTTGTCTGTTAGGGAGGAAGACTGGCAATACTTGCTATCCTCCTCCAAACCAGAACAAAGTTAGGTGTAGTTATTTCGCCAGGCAACGGAGAAAACTCATTCTCCAGCCAGAGAAAAACAACACGGGACAGTCTGCAAAGCTTCCTGTGTCTGCACCTAATCTAGCAAAGGAAACTCATTCTCTATGCTAGGAAAATGCAGACCACAGACTAGAAACTCTCATGTTCTGCCCTAACCCAAAAAACCAGTCACTCTGGTTATCCGGTCAGGACAGACATATCCTAGTATAGTTATACCTGAATATTATTCAGATAGAACCGCTAGGATTAAGCTTAAGGCTTACGCAGAGGGAGAGACGGATTGAACTTAGTCTCCGGAGGAGAAAAGAACAATCGGGGATGTGCGAAAGTATACTACTGTACCATAGGCTACTAGTCTAGGTGCGGTGAGAATCGATTACCTAAATCACCGAAACACTCTCGTATACAATCTTGGAAAGAAAATTCAACAATATCTTAAATGTATAAAATATTTGCCTATAGCTTCAATAACATAACACTCGGAAAAACTTATATCGTGCATGAAAGTACTAGGGCCAGACGCCAAGGCTATTAAGCCTCGCGAAGGGCAAGATCGGTTACCTAAATCGCTGAACTAAAAACTAACAGCATCATATAAGCATTCCTAGAGGAGCTAAATAGCTAGATTATTAAAGCATAACAAACCGGGAACATCGCTCTAGCTAACTAAATGACCCTTATATAGCAAGCGACAGCATCCAGGATGCCTCCGGTAGGCAACAGCTCTTGTTTACGTTAATATCACTTTTGATTTAATTCAAAACGACAAGAGCTTACATTTATACACAGTAAAGATAATACTCAACTTTCCAGAGGCAGAAGAGGCCGGAGAAGGCATCAAAATGTTGAATTATATCCAAAATAACGAGAGAACACAAGGAAAAACACCGAGTAGTAGAGCTACACGAAAAGGAATAAAGAGGGCGCTACCGCCTTCATCAGATACACACTGGAAACGGAATAGGAGAGATGCCTTATGAGCGGCTCTCTTTTCATTCTCGTTTCAGATTCTTGTCACTGTAACCCCTTGAAGCGTTAATACTGTTCGGGGTGAAGATAGCTATGTGACGTGTCAAGAATACGTCCTCTGATATTATGCGATATCCCTGTGAGATTTTTTAGGGATATTCGCTCCAGGAGTTAGAATTCTGGATACCTTAAGGTAAAATTCTCTGGGAATATCACTGTAGTCAAATATACCCTTGGAAGCTACCTTTTAGGAACTTCCATCAGGACGACATGGCCTGAACCCCCCCAAAAATATATATATGAAAGTTGTAACTTTTTTATTATTACTAATAAAAAAGCTTGTAAATTTCTAGTCATAATATTAAAAAACATAATCTGAGGAAAATAAGAATACCGGATTTTTATTTTCCGTTTATTTTACAAACACTTTGATTGTATTACAAAAAACTAGGTATAAACAATGGGTTATCAACAAGGAAATTTTTATAAGGTTACAGTTAATAAAAATGCTAAAGATAATACAGTGTTAGTAAAAAACATTTTGTACAGCAATTCGATCTTGACTTTCAGTTTTCCTGTATAGTTTCAAGTACTCACAACGGACTCAACAAAAAATCAAAACACTCATCATTGAGAATCACGACATTCAATAACACTCAAATATTGGCTCACCTAAATACATATGAATCTGAAATTTTTTCAGATTAAGAGAAAAATTCAAGATTCGGGTTAGTAGCCTACTGAGCTGGTAAAAATAATTGGAAAAAAATTCTAGTTTAAGATTATATCCTTTTGATGCATAGGATCCACTCACGTGAAACAGTAAAAATTTCACTAGATATTTCGTTTTTAGTCATCTAAATTCTAAACCTTAAAGAAAAGTCCAAATAGATTTTATTCCAACTAACACTGTAATTCAAAACTTATTTACAAGTCAAGAAAGTAAGTTGTTTTATCGAAAAAAAATCAATAAAATAACGCCTATCACACACCAGAAACTGATAAAATCAACTTGAATGAATCTGTACAGTATGATAATGTCAATGATTTAGAACACTAAAACACTCATGAAGATCAATCTTCGTCACAAAGCTTGCTTTATATCACTTGGCTTTCTTTCATTGAAGCACTGAGTTCGTAATCATAATTCATTTTCCTCTTTGTTGACAGGTAACATGACTGATGTTGCGATTTCACTCACACATGTCAAAAAACTTCTGCAATTTTTAGTAACACTTTTTTGTTACATCATATATGATGTACATTGTCACTAATTGTATAAAAAGGGTTAGTTTCTTCAACGAAATCTTATAAAATTCTTACTTCACCACACTTGAATTTGGAAATGTTTATTCTTCACAAACGTTGAACTGAAGCTAGAATGTTTTACAGTGACACTCTCCTATAATTAGGAAATTAAAAGGGGAATAAAAGTTATTCTTTCACTCTTTCATATTGCGAGCGAGTTAGCAAACTAACTGAACAAATGGGCTAACATGTTCTCACAAACATATTGTTAGAAGTTTACATTTACGCATGGCTATGATAAAAAATCTCAATAATGAGTTGCAAAGATAATGACAGTGATTATGAATTCAATGAAAATAATGATTATGAATGAAAATTATGGAGGAAGAAGGTATGAATGGTATTAATCACAGTTAAGACTAATGGGATCTCACTCGTAAATGAGATGTCATATAAAATATGAGATGAAAATTGCCATCTTATTTCAGAAGGCAAAATATACAAAGCGAAGATCATCTCAAATAATTAATAATCCTCGCTTAAAGGAAGATTGAAGAATACATTTGACACGTACTTCGTTGTTCAAAAAGACATATTTGTTAAGTGAGTATTGACCACACCAGAGATAATTTAAAAAAACCCAGACTTGACGTAATTGCAATATCACCTGTTGGTGATAGTTAATAATGCCATTTGCTAGTTAAATGTTACAAGACCATCAAGTAGTCTTGGCTTGCAATATCATCTGCTAGCCATACTTTACAGTACCATTCGCTAGCAATAGTTTGCAACACCACATATGTATATCTCTTGGCACATGAATAAAAAAATAACTTTCAGAGACTTTATTTTCATTTATGAATTATGGTAACTATGCTGTTCAAAAGGATATATGGATAATATTGCTTTTGCTCTCACAAAAGTGTCCTTGAATATAATGGAATACTACCTGCAGCAGCTGATATTGCATCACAGTCTTGCCACCACCTATTAGAAACCACAACCTTAAAGGTTCCACACTGAGATCTTAGTTTAATCTTGAACGAACAGGAAACTTCACAGCCTAAAAGATCGGGTGTGTCTAAAAGCTAATCCTCACTGGGAACCATTAAGCTTTAGTCAGTACCAGCCAAGCTCAAGCTCCTTTTATCAGATAGGAATGGTCAAGCTTGGGTACCAAGAAAGCGTAATATTTAGAAAAATGGACTGCCTGCGGTAGAAGAGTTTAAACATGACCACACGGATAAGCAATAAATAGTTCAGAAGTTTAATCTCTACCTCCTTGAGGAGTTATCTATTCATGTAGTTTGTTTCCTTTCATCTATGTACCAAGCTTGGCTGAATCATATGAAACTATTATTACCCATACAGAGCTAGAGTGAAGAAAGGATAATTTTTTACGCTTTCACATTTCTGCAATGGATTTACATTCAACTCAAAGGCATAGTTACTTCATCTACATTCCAACTTCACAAATATGCTATGTTGAAGTTTTGAGGAATAAGTAGCTTTGGTACATAGAATCACAACAGCTTAACGTCAAAACTGTAGATATGAATTATAATTTCTTGCATTATAAGGCACTTGTCTTTTATCAGATTAAGGAACCAGTGGCATTATTCATTATTTCTCCCACTAATTCATTCACTTCCTATATATTTAGATTAACAATATTAAGAGCTCCCTGGAGTAAGTGATTTAATTTTTTTTTCCATCAAAGTACAATTTCCTTAAATTGGCACATGAAGTCAAACATTGGACCTCTAGCCTTTTCGGGAAACTATTTTTCTCTATAACTTCTCTTCCACAAATTTTACTCTCAACATGTCTGAGCTCTTCAAATTGCAAAGACTGTTTTGTTCTTGTTATACTACCTAACATAATGCTATAGGGTAGTTCAAGTGCTATTTTTGCATACAGTTAAAATCCCAGGAAAGTTTTTCAATTTTCTCTTCCTTTGTGACTCTACTGTGTGAACAGTTTGTTCTCTCAGTCCCTGTATCCACTGGAAACATCCTGAAATATTTATTGTTTTTTTTTAAAATACTCGGCAGACTTACAATTGACTTCAATGTGATCGAGCGGTTAATCACAAGTGAGCATATAAATGACTACAGTTGTACGAGCCCACCACGAGTTGGATTTCTTGCCATGTAAATGTCCATATCATGATCAGTCCATCCATCTGTGTCATATCCAGTGAGGGAGTGGCTGGAGCCAGCGTGGCTGAGTCTGGAACTGGCACGTTCTCTGGATTTTGATCTTTGGCGCCGTCGGTCACTTCGTTGTGAGGCCATTCGCGATAAGCCTCCCATTCCATGTCCGAAGGCATTAGGATTCACAGCCATACCTGTGCTGAAGTCAGCACCACTTAACTGAGAAGCTGCTAGAGATTGACGAGAGATACTCAAGTCTGGAAAAGATACAGATTAATTGAAATCTTTCAGGCACTTCTCAGCAAATTAATGCTTAAACATAGCTATTAAACTTAAAATGGAAAGCATAAAAACACAAATCTTTAAATTAAAGCAAAGGGATGCATTAAAGACAGAAAATATTTCTATATAGATAAAAAGAAGAAAGCACAACTGTCAATCACAGACTGGAGAAAGAGACTGTAAGTAACGATGTATTCATGCAATCATGCTGTTAGTAAAACGACGTCCAGTGTTAAATACAGTATAGTAAACATAAGGCAACAGAGAAATGTAGAGTGAGATATCTCAATGATCAGGATAACGATGAGGAAGATGAATGAAAATATCTACTTTGATATTATATAACATAAATAAGTAAATCGCTAGCCTACAAATGTATCTTTTTATAAACCTATCTTCATGCCTTGTGCTATACTATTGAATTCTACATTCTAGCTGGTGCATTCATTTTGTTAGTGAACTTCTCATAGCTGAAAAGTTGGAAGGTTTACAGATTCTCTTAGGTATCCTAGGCATCAAGCATAGAGGATTTTGACCTCAAATGTGCTAAACAAAATCATAATCTTGGTAAGAAATTTAAATTACGGCAGAAAGTATTTCTTATTTAAAAAATGTAACTATGCTTAATACCAGAGAATCCCTCTTATAATCCATCCAAGAAGGCATTGGTAGAATCACTTGACAAACAGGAGTTAAAAAGATCAACTTTAACTTAAACCGTATTTGGCCAGGTAAACATTCTCCTGAACTTAACCACTGTAAAATACCTTAATGATCTACCAATTCCTTTTCTACTTTTACTAATTATGTTTGTATTATGTCTACGGGGTGGCCAAATGGGATTGTAATCACTTCATTTTCATCTCTTCCTGACAACCTACCTGAGGTGACTAGACCACCACATATAGTCATCAGAGCTTCACAAGGCCCTGTTGACGTAAGTAGATGTCATTTCTTAACAGAGCATCCTGCCACAAGCTGGCCACCGAGCCTATAAGAGGACAAGAACCAATCAGGTTCTCTTACAGAAAGATAAACCTTAATTCCTCCGAAATAAGAATCAGTGGTATTCCTTCCATGAGAGGGTCTGTATAAGAGTGCATTTGTACATAGATGTTTTTCGGCATACTTGCATATGATGTATAGTTGGACACAGGAGTCCCTGGCATACTTCGCTCTGGAGAAGTTGACCCTGTCACACCCTTACTTTGCGGTGAGTAACCAGACAGATAGCGTAGGGAGTGAATGCAGAGGTGGTTGGCGGAGATAAACGCATGAACATGCCGCGCAGTATGGGTGTGGCGTGATGCATTTCCTCGGAGCAATGTGTGCCAGGAATTCCTGTGTCCAACTGTACATACATAAGCCCATATATATATATATATATATATATATATATATATATATATATATATATATATATATATATATATATATATATATATATATATATATATATATATATATATATATATATATATATATATAAATGCCTTAGAGAAAGAATATAGCTCAGATTAGAATGATATTAGATTAATCTCTGGAATTAATGGCAATCTAACCTAATGAAGTCTTAAAGCATGTCATTAAGGTATTTGGGAATGTGGAATCAGTACAAAATTTTTGCCATTTCGTGTTAAAAAAAAAAACGCAATCCATGATATATGTACCATCTCAAGCTATATCTTTCGATGTCAGGATGCCAGAGAACTTCAAATCATTCATTCATTCAAGCTATATCTTATTTTCCAAAAACTAGAAGTATGTTACTCGATGGGCTACACTTCTAGAACCTGAGTTTGAGCAAAGACTAAAAGACCTATAGCTCTCACAGATACAAAGCAAGGTGTGCTTGAAGGGAAGGAAAAAAGAACACCACTGATTGTTCACTTATCGTAGTTATTTCGTATAATTCCTCTACCATTTGATTGATTAATTCATGAGAAGTTTAACAGCAACAAATGGCAGGTTTTAACTCATTTATTTATGATTAGGTGTTACCTAAAGCTTGAAACTAATAGAAATATATTTTTTATTGCAATAAAGCTGTATTACTCTTTAAAATATGTTGCTTATATCTATAAACTGGGCATTTAGGTTGTTATAATATGGTGACTCTCTAACTCTTAACTAGTTTAGGTGTCAATGGTGATATTTGACGATGAAAGGATTTATGTAAGAAGAATGGCTCTATATATGCAAACTGCAAGCTTTCAAGCACAAGTACAATCAATTATGACTTTTCCTGCCAAAAGAATCACAGGATTTACAAAATAGTGGTAAGAAAAACTAAGAAGTTCATAAATGAATGTTGTGTAAAAGTTCTCATCAAGCTTGCAATCAGCTTAGATCTATATGATTCCAGCATAAAAATAAATAGTATATGTACCAGCTCCTTTAGTGTTTATAAACGTTTATCAGAGGATTCTTTAAGGGGTTTTATATCTCCAGTCCACTACTGCATAATACCAAAAGTTAAACTTTATTGGAAGAGTGTGAACTTCAAGTGCAAAATGTGCGAGGAAACCGAGACAGGTGAAGCAATCTTTGAGACACCACGAAGTTAAGCACATCAGGAGGAATGTTGCTATCATTAAAGAAGAGAAATAAGAAGAGGAAGACTAAGTAAAAATGGAATTCTTCCTCCTTATAGGTTAAGGTAGTGTACAGTTGGGTACCATCTAATCTAATAATCTAATTTCTAAAATGTCGTCTCTAGGGCAGCAATATTTGTTTCAATTTTCCCCATAACCACATTACTTTGAAAATAACAAATTAAAGTGCATGAATATACAGTGTGTATATTCAAAATCCTTATCAATATTTTTTGGAACACATGGTCAAGATCAACTCTTTAAATTTATGATTCTTCCAAACCACGTAGCTTCTTTACTAACAAAAATATAAACTTGAAATGTTTTCGGAATATAATACTATATTTCAACATCTTAAATCTTGTCTTCAATACGGAATACATTATTCTTATCATTTAATGTCTATCTTTTCCGATGAAAGGCTACAAAATTTACCATGCCTTCATCATATTGTAAAAATGCACATTGCAAAAGAACTCGGAAGGAAATTAGATTAAAGAATTTAAAAGGAATTGAAGACGAAGGAGAGCCACGTAAGGCACTAGTGCTTAAGGGATTATCAGAGGATGAATCAGAAATGAAAAGTCGTAATTGTGTAGCATTTAGACATAAATACAATATCATTTCATAATATATTCAAGCTGTAGAGACCCTGCAAAGACCGAAATGCTAGAGTTGAATGGAAATAAAAAAAATAGGTATTTCAAATTCGATATTAAAAAAGTCATTTTCTTCCTTTAGTTTTCATTTGATTTGTGAAGAGAAAAGTAGCAGATTTACTATCTACGACAGTTCAGGTGAAATAGATTTCGAAAACCTCTCCGTAGTGAGAAAGATATTTACAAGCAATAAAAATGTATTTCTTGGGGGATAATGTACAGAGAAAATAAGAAAAGAAACATGTTTATCAGGTTTATTAACATAATAAACCAATTATCTTTTATACAAAACTTAAATCAAAACAATAAATAGAAATTAAAGAAGCACTTGAAATTCTATCATCATCAGTAGATAACATAAAACATGATAATACAAGAATATATACATTAAGAATAAAATATTTAAGCAGCCTTATGTATTACTACAATATATATATATATATATATATATATATATATATATATATATATATATATATATATATATATGTATATATATGTGTATATATATATATACATTATTTATATATATATATATATATATATATATATATATATATATATATATATATATATATATATATATTGTATGAATGTATAATACACGAAAAAGAACTGTACAGTGTTAACATTTCACAAGTTTAAAAACAATAAAAGCAGCTACAACCAAGTTCACAGGACAAAAAAGCACTTTTCTGAAGCTTAGACAACAAAGACACTCGTTAGTCACAGAACAAACAAGCGATGAATATGATAATCAAGTCCTCATATCTAAATTGGTTTAAGCTACTATTCGTACACATACTTTAACTTCCTAGATATTTTGATAACTCTTATCGTATCAAGTCTTTACTTTCACTCAATCTGTATATCTTATTATGTAAGCAAAATGTAGCAAATTTACATTTCTTTTATTGCTAAGTACACCCTCTCTCTCTCTCTCTCTCTCTCTCTCTCTCTCTCTCTCTCTCTCTCTCTCTCTCTCTCTCTCTCTCTGTAGAATCCCACATTTACCTTCAATTTTCGTATACCATACCTTGCCTTGAGAGTCCCAGACCATGGCTGAAGCTAGGGGCGTATCTCAGATTAGCTGCGCTGAGAGCGGAGTACGACCGCTGGCTCTGCCCATCTGCCATAGACCGAGGGCGTGGAATGTGTTTAGAAGATATGTGAGATATGTGGGATCGGGCATCATCCGGGATAAAGCCATTATTCACTGAACCTGAAGATCAAGATTTAGGGGTTTTTTCCTCGATTTTTTCTATTGTTTAGGATTGAAATCTTATCTTTAGTCACAGTGGTTCTCAACCATGTGGATTCGTGCAACCAAAGCCAAATATGTGAAGGGTGATTGAGGGTGAATTCTCTTTTTTATCATTTATATTTCTCAAAAGTAGAGATAAATTCCAGCTCAGTATATGACTGTGCAAGTTTAATGGTGATAAGATTTATTATATAAAAAAAAACTGCGATAGAAAGGGTAATCATGCATAGGTAAGCGCAGCAAAAGTAGCATAAATCTTTCTAGATTTTCATTTTTGAAATTACAGGGTATTCAAAATCACCCAAGATGGAAAAACAAATCCTTGGAATTTTAGGGACTTCGAGAGTCAGTGCACAAGAAAAAAAACTCTCTCCCTTGAGTCCCTCCTTGTAGAATCTTTAGAAGCACTTAGATCTTTTTGCAAGGTTCCAATCTAAGATCATTGCAAAAGCAGAAACAAAGCAAAAAAAGGCAACTCTATTCTTATGAAAAACTATCGGCAACATTTTCTCGATAATTGAAGTGCAAGTGAGCTATTGAAACATTGAGAACCACTGTGATGTTAGCTTATATAATAATTATTTATGCAGTATTAGAAAACTAAGCTTTACCCTTTGGCAAGTAATGCCCCCATACTTCTTGATTAGATTTGCAACTGTTTCGGCAAATCACAATTAAAAGTTTTATTTTGGTACTCTTAGATTAATTGAAACTCAATGATCTTCTAGCAGTTATCAAGACAACTTATTCAATTATATCATCTTTTATATGTCAGAGAAACTCATTTGAAGCTTATTATCAATTATTTTGATACTGAAAATTTTCCTATCAAGAAAAAACTTATGGATCAGGCAAATTCATAGGTATTTCATTTAAAAGAGTTAAGGAAAAACTCTTCAGTTATTCTAAGACCCTTCTATGAAAGGCATAAACAAATTATAATAATTAGATTATATAGAGGAATGAATTTCTAATATCACAATCTTGGAAAAAAGTAGCTAACCAACACTTAGCGACTTGGACATAAAAATGAATAAAAGTTCCACCAACCTTTGTCCATATGGTACATCCTAGCTCTAGGTATAGACCTATGGGAGAACATGGAGATGTTGTCTCCTTCTCCTTTGTATCCCCCTCCAAGGGTGCCCGTCTCGAGAGTGCCGAGCGAAGCCAAAGGCGGAGACGAAGGACTCAGGACTGCAGGAATGCCGTCCTTCTCTCGATGGCCGCTGCGCTTTCTGTTGCAGCAAATGAAGACGATGACGGCGATGATGACGGTGCCGCAAATGGCCGCAGAGGCGGCGATGATGATGGTGTCCATGTGCATGGCGGCCGATGTGTCGGTGCGGATCTCCCGGCATTGAGAATGCAGGACGCTATAAACAAGAAGTTATCAAATGAGATGAAAGATAAATGAATGAATAATAAATTAGTAGTGTGATTGTTTAGTTACCGAAGAGTGTTTGAGGAGAAATGTATGTACCGAGTAGGCTCTATAAGAAGCTACATGAAATATAGAGCTTAATCATTAAGCTACTTCTGGGTCTAAATCCATTATGAAGTTTTGTTCTACAATTGATACGAGCAGTTCAATTATGGAACATACACGTTACAATGCCTGTATATTAGGAAGTCTTAATTTCGATCTGTAAGTCCGTTTCATGGTTCACTTATTAGAAAGATAATTAAGATTTGGATGTTCACTTGCTAATGGATAAGCATACATGTATTACAAAAAAAGACAGGAAGTTGTACGGGAAGAAGGGAGATAAACAATTAAGATTATATCTTCATGTTTTAATTTTATCTAAAAAAGAAATTAAATGGTCTCAATGGACCAGCTGTAAATAAGTTGTGGGAAAAAACCTTCGCAATGACCGTACCTGAACATATTGGTAGATAATTTTTCATACAAAGGTAACTAAGGTCCATCAAGCAAGATAAAAACTATAAAAATACAACGTCTATGTCTAACATTTTTGATGAAAAGCAAAAGAAAAAAAATGGAACGTTAAAATTTATATCGCCTCGATAAGTTTTGAAGATATAAAACGTCTTACCGTTGTAAAACACATTTAAGTCACCGTTTAAGACTTCCGTATCAAACATCACAATTAAGAACATTGTGATGATGCTATTTATCATTTTTATAGGCATAACGAAGGAAGTAAAAACGTAAATGTCAATTGCTTACTTGTTGGGAGTAACGTTGACATCTTCGAGGGAGACAACACAAACAACAACACACTCCTGAGCTGGAACGTTCTTGATCTTGAACTCCCTTTCCGATGAGGCCAAAGGTGGACCAAGCTAAAAACATAACATTTGTCAATAATTGCTTGCAAATCGTGATCATGTTGCAGCTGTTAAACATAATTATGTTTCAACACAGATTTTTTTTATTGTTTTTGTCTAATCAAAATCAAATACATGACTATGTTCAACAAGTGTCCAAGATCATACCTGTATTAAGGCCTGTTTAGATAAATGAATCAAGTACCCCAAAGGTTCCCTTTATAAAGTATTTGCCAAATGAACTTTAAGGTATATATTTAAATAAGACATTCCTTCTTATCTAACGGAATGTCACATAGCAGAAGAACGTAGATCAAGATCAAATCATTTAGTTTTGAAAATGGCTAAAGATACATTATTATTATTATTATTATTATTATTATTATTATTATTATTATTATTATTATTACCAGCTAAGTTACAACAATAGTTGGAAAACCAAAATACTATAAGCCCAGGGACTCCAACAAGGAAAAATAGCCCAGTGAGGAAAGGATATAAGGAAATAAATAAACTACAAGAGAAGTAATGAACAATAAATATAAAACATCTTAAAAACAATAAAAACATGGAAATAGATCTTTCATGAATAAACTATAAGGAGAGACTTATGTCAGACTGTTCAACATGAAAACTTTGAACTTTTGAAGTTCCACCAACTCTTTTACTCAAATGAAAGCTAAGGAGTGAATATTCATCTACTTGAGATTGAGTTAACAAATATGAATGAATCAACAGGAAAATCTTTTCAGGTTATTCATCAACTAAGAAGAAATGATCATGGCCTTATTACCTTGAAGTTCTTGTCACCGAAAAGCCTATAAACAACTCTGAAACCCAAGATGTTGGAGACTTCCGAGTCCCATTGAATGATGACGGAGTTGTCCTTTCTGTAGGCTTCCTGTACTATTACCTGAAAGAACATTACCAGAAAAATTAATATGCATATCTACTGTATACATACCCACTAACACACACAAACACAAAAACATATATATATATATATATATATATATATATATATATATATATATATATATATATATATATATATATATATATATATATATATATATATATATATATATTCATATATCAATATAATATTTATCTTTGTATCTATACATACAGTATACAGTATATATATGCATATATAATTATACACACACACACGCACACACACACACACACACACACACACACACATATATATATATATATATATATATATATATATATATATATATATATATATATATATATATATATATATATATGCATTAATAATTTGTATGTGTGTGTATTTTAGGATAACCTAAGAGATTTTAACCTTTACGTGCAAGCGGGCAATGTTTTTGAAGACATATATCATTTATGGTTAAGTGATCATCCTTAACTTAATTCTACTATCTTTTCACATAAAACAATCTTAGGACAAAGACAAAGGTATGAAAGTGAAACATGGTTTGAACTAGATTACTGTCATACTGTTAACGTAAAGAGAAAATGTATTAGAATTGGAGTTCATGAATCTTTTCATAGGTTTCATTCCAACACGTTTTTAAAAACAATATTCATAAGTCTTTCTCTATCATTTTGGTCGTACATTGATATTAATCCTACTGTTTAACAATCAAATAAAAACATTGTCAATAATGAAGCCCTGACACCTTACTTTAAAATATCTCATTTAAACCTAACCTATCTTAACCTAAGTGGAAAAGTATTATATTTATTTTTATCTCGGACTCACTTCTTCAACATATGGTCCTTGGGTCTTTAGACCAAAGAAGTCATCACTGTGTCCAGATGGTTCATCGGGCTGTCTAATCACCAAGTTCGGTCTCTTGTTGACAGTGGAGGGAACAGGCTGCGACAGAGGCCTCTCTATTCTAGATGGACGTTGCTGGGATCTTGTTGGAGGGATTTGAGGAGGAACATCTAATGTCGGACGACTTCTTGATGAGCTTTGTCCTCCTGGACCTCGCTGTACGGAACCAACGCTACCGACTCCTGATTCTTCAGCTGATTGAGGTTGAATGATAGTTCCAGGACCAGATGAAGTTACTCGCTGGAATTTCCAAGAGTAGGTTTTAGTATCTTCCATGATTATATACAAGGTCGTATGATTTTATCGTTTATAGAGCAAACTTTGTATCTCATTAATGGCTGATAATAATATTTTGATGGAATTTAGCAGCAAATTTCAAATAAAATTGTCAAAATCCTTATTTTAGACTGCTTCCGGTACACGAAGGACATTAATATAATTTTTAATTTCCCCATTAAATATGTACATTTTAAATCAACAATTTCCTCTTACATTGAAGCAAATCAGATAATATAAGAATGATCATCTGCTAACAAAAGAAACAGCAGTTTTGAATTTACCATTACTACCAGAGATTTAAATCCAACTACAATTTACTCACAGGCGGCTCGGGAGAAGTTACTTGCGGCTTTGGAGATGATGGCGTTTGTCGAGTCGTTGGAATAAATGGAGTAGTGATCGTTGTGGACTCTGTCGTTTTCAGCAACGCCTCTGTAGTTGTAGTCGTGGTAGTTGTAACAGGTGGGGGGATAAGGGGGTCTAGCGTAGATAATGTTCGCTCAGGATTAGCACCATCTGCCGTGTCACAAACTAATTCAGATGGACCCAGCTGGAAGAATGATCGGTCTCGGTACTCCGAAGGTTGTCCACAGAACTGCGGGTTGCGTTCCCTGGACGTTACTTGCAGATCGTAATCCCGAATCCATTCGGTAATCCAGGCTACTCTGCAGTCGCAGTGAAGGAATTTTCCGCCTAGAATAATTAGAGTAATTGTCGTTATTTTTTTCATAGTATACAAAGGACCTCTTACCTTCACAGCGTCAAGAAAGGTCACCAGAAATACAGGAATCTATCTCAATTAAATGGTATGGCATATTTTCTAATAACTTTCATCAGTATCCTTTAAGATTTTGTTTTTATAGAAAATAACGGCATAGTCTTGTATCCTATACTGGACGATTTCTACAATCTACCAAAAGTAGACATTTTCCAATACCATGGCGAGAGCTGGACTATGATAGAAATGAGAATATTAATTAAAATCTCGTTGAAATCTCTGTGGTAATTTTCATATGAACCAACTTTGAAGCATTTTTTTCATATAAAAATGTCTACCATTCGGAGTTTTCCTTAAAAAAATACACACACACATACACACACACACACACACACACACACACACACACACATATATATATATATATATATATATATATATATATATATATATATATATATATATATATATATATATAACCAACTGGCTTCAACGTAACCAGCTCTGAACTCTGTTCAGGTCTTTAAAATCCCACTTATCAAATTCTATTGGATTATCTTTGTCGAATTTAATGCCTTTTTCCATGCGTTTCCTTTTCTTACATGAAGTCGCAGTTCTGATTTAAGTAAACCATACGTCGACGGTTTGTGAATTTTCACTAATCTTGTTAACAGCTATTGTATAATTATAGTTACCAGAGCCAGTGCAGGGAATCAGTAACAATAACTTAGGTAATGAAAGTTTTCTTTTACATAATTTCAGTTAGTCTCACTAAACCATATCTATTCATGCATCACTTTATCTCCCTTCCAATACTTCGTAAAAAAGAAAATGTTCAACTATTTTGTTTGGGCCTTGATTTCGCAGTGACGTTTTGAACAAACCATTAAGCGACTGAACGTTTTTTGCCACTCTTAATGTAATCCTACAATTTCATGATGTTACATGAAATTTGACAGTAGGTATGACTGTGATAAGAAGAACCCGTAATCTAACGGTTACAAAAATGCTAATATTGATATTAAATCAATGTTAATGAGCATGATGTTATCAACTTCCATCACCATGTTTATGACCGACTTTTACAGCATTTGATATTCTTATCAACTTTTGTTTAGGGGAAATAAAGAATCTGCCATTGGCAGTGACTTGCTAAGTGAACATAACAGGACTCGCGGAAAAGGCCATGATCAACAAAACTGACGTTTCATGATCCCCTTGACAGATGTTAGATAGGAGTCTTTGCATGTCTTGATTTACATTGCACAAGAAGTTCGAACCACACCAGAAAAAAAAAAAAAACGTACGTTTGCTGCATAACACGTTTTGTTAAAAGTAAGGGAACTTTTAACTTTCAACAGTTTACCTCTACAAGGAAACGTCACATTATAGTGACCTACGTTTTCTGCATAATACGTTTTGTTAAAATAAAGGGAACTTTTAACAGTTCATCTCTATAATGAAACAAAACATTATAATGAGTGTATTGCATTTGGCAGGAAGAGACATGAACACTTTTTAAAATTTCTGATGTTGCCTCAAAATGAAGAAAGGTGTACATTCAGTTCAGACCTACAGATCTTACTGAAGAATGACAGAGAGGTTTAAGTAGAATGGCATGAGAAACATTTAATTTGAATACTACAAAAAACGTTCAATTTGACTAACAGATTATACACTTTATACGATTGGAACGAAATCATTAAAACCATCTGTTAGCAAGCATTAGGCATGAACTTTACTTAATTGTATTACATGGATAAGAATTAACTTACAATTAAAAGAAAAAATATGAAGTCAAGAAAGATAAAATTAAAACATTTGTTTCTACCATAATTAGATTTTTTCTTGGAAATACAAGTGATTGGAAAATACGTTGAAGCATCTAAATCCTATAATAAAGTATACAAATAATTAATTCTCCATTACCTAGGATGAAGAAAAACTATAAATAAACATATTAGGCAGAACGATCTTGATATCGTTATGAAAAAAGAAAGAAATGAATGAGTGTCGTTGGTCATGTAGACATTTATAAACGATAACAAAAAAAGAAAAGAAAAACAGTTTCATTGCTCTCTCACCACACGATAACCTTAAAGTGTCGTACTTACCAACAGAAAAGCCTCTAAGTGTCGTGTTGAGGTGTTTGAAAGCCTGTAGGGGAACCGTGTTAATAGGGTTACCGTCCAGAGCTAGAAGGGTCAGGGACCTCACTCCGTGGAAGGCGTCGTCTGGGATTTTCGTGATCATGTTGAAACCGATATCCAGAACCTGGAAGACAAAACAAGGATTTCTCTAAGTCTCTTATGTGTGATCAAGTTTTACTGTTCATTGGGGTTTATTAATGACTCAAGAGTTGAAGTATGAATGTCTCTATGATTTTTTTTTTCTTAAAGTTGAAATCACACACACACATATATATATATATATATATATATATATATATATATATATATATATATATATATATATATATATATATATAGTGTTTGTTTGCATATATATATATATATATATATATATATATATATATATATATATATATATATATATAGTGTTTATGTTTGCATATATATATATATATATATATATATATATATATATATATATATATATATATATATATATATATATATATAGTGTTTATGTTTGCATATATATATATATATATATATATATATATATATATATATATATATATATATATATATATATATATATGTGTGTGTGTGTGTGTGTGTAGAGAGAGAGAGAGAGAGAGAGAGAGAGAGAGAGAGAGAGAGAGAGAGAGAGAGAGAGAGAGAGAGAGAGAGAGAGAATGTTATCTATAAAGTCAAAACTAAGTTTTAAGAAAATATCATATGAAAATTTTAGGGGAAATATTATAAGCTATAGCTTATCGTATGTAAGGTACAGCCTGTCATAACATTAATCAGAAAGCTAAAAAAAAAAAAAAAAAACGTAACAATAATTTAGAAACGAAGGGTCTGTGCTTCAGACTGGGTAGGTTATTAAGTAACTAAAACGTCCGTTCTTTTATGATAAAATGTATGTGTGTGAATGCTGTTTCTGCTTGCACTTTTATTCTATTCATTAATTCATAATCAAGCACAAAATATAATTAAAATATGTAAAGAATTTTGTTTTGGTAAAAAAGACACAAGTTTAAATGATTTGATATTATATGTTTCCAAAGTAATATTTTCACTCAATATATTACCAAAATGTTTTCTGAATTTATCCCATGATTTCACAAATATTTTCTAAATCTATAATTACTTGAATTTTCTCCGCATTCTAGTATCTTTTGTGGTCTCAAATTTCTCCTGATGTGTCATAAATTCCATAGTTAATTTATGTACCTGTTCTCTCAGTCAAGGTAAACTGTATACGTTTCGACAGACTGAATACAAGCACAACGCTTAGAAAAATTTTTTTTATTGCTTTTCCATCGTTATTCAACACTTCTTTAAAAGGTTAAAATTATCCTTGAAATTAGATACTGTAGACATCAAGGATACAGCATGAGATGAATTCTGATTACGAAATAGAGTAAAAAAAAACTTTATTTTTCAATTTAATTTCATAAATAATTTTCTCCAAAGAAGAGATATCCTACAAAGAGAAATGTGAAGCTAAATTGAAATAAACATTGGCAGAGACAATTGCAGCAGAGGAAAATCGTAAACAAAATGGCTTATCTTTGTCCCCTTAATTTCAACCCTTGTATGTTAAGCGAAAGAATAATTACTAAAATAAAACATATAACTAACATGAGTTACATACAGACAGAGTAATAAGACGCATTGCAAAGGAATCTGTTGCAATAATGAAGACGGGATTTCTCAGCATCTCGGGAGATTGTCCGGAGCAAGTCACGGAAACATTGCACGACAACGGGACTCGAACTTCGTATCTTAGTG
>NC_090739.1:38852731-38867731 GCF_036898095.1 Palaemon carinicauda | reverse complement strand
CAATAAAAGGTTAGAAATTCTTTATTGGGTATTAGATAGGGAATCTGTTAAATACTTGATGATTTCGTAGGTAAATAAAACCCAAGAAGTCATACCTGAATAATCTAAAGGGATTTAATATGATGAGAGAGAGAGAGAGAGAGAGAGAGAGAGAGAGAGAGAGAGAGAGAGAGAGAGAGAGAGAGAGAGAGAGCTTGGTTTTACTATTCTGATCTTAAGATTCAAGAATCATCTAACAGTTACGTTCAGTCGGTATTCAACTAGACACTGGTTACACTCAAAATGATAGGACGAAAAAAAGGATATTAATTATCACAGGTGAGTGGAGAACTACTACCTGCTCTTACGGTACAGTTGGTCCTGCCCCGCAGGACAAGTCGATTGGGCCGTCGACCCCTTATGTTTAACAGTTAACCAATCGCCAGGAGGAAAGGGTAATGAATGTGAGTAACCTCTAACTGAAAAATTATATAAAAAGGATATATTCTATGGAATCTTTTCCATATTGCTACAACTATATATTGTATACATGCGGTATCAAAATCAAGTAAAGCATGCAAAGGATTATCCTTGGATTCGAAAGTGTTATATTAATACTAGTATTTCTATTCATTGTTAATGATAGGGGTTTAATTTTTTTTCTTATGGCAATATAATTTCTAAGGGGAGACAGAGCATTAGTTAGGGTATTTACTCTTTATACTTTACTTGACATCTTGTCTCCTCAACTTAAAATTTCCTTAGCATGAGATATTTGTCTCTTTGAGGGATATTTAGATTTGAACGAATAATATTTTTCTACTAGTATTACGTAATTTTCTGTTCTCATACATCGTTCAGATTATGTAATGTTTGCATACATGCTGTACAAAGTCACATATTGCATTCTATTCCCATATACTGCTTGTTTGTGAATTTTTCAAGAGTTTGTATAAAACAGTGTACTTCCAGCTGCCATCATTCTTGGCTTTCAAATAAAATCATTCACAGTGACACTGTGACAGACCTATACTGTATTAGTGGTAAAGAAGACTTTCCAAGAATGGTTGATGGCGTAGTCTTTTCTTTCATTGCTGGTAATATCAATGATTAGTCTCTGAATGCTAATTAACCAAGGAATGTTTTAATTATATTGCCTATGCTGTTTATATACTCGCCAGTGATTGCCCTTGCTATTGTAATTGTTCAATTCTATTTGGAAGTAATCAAGAGTGTCGTGACGACATGACTACATTTTGCTATAACTGCTATGAAGCGAAGATCACATTTATTTCCGGGTTACTGATCACTCGGACGTGAAGTTTCGATGCTTATGAATTTACAGCAACCTAGTCAACTTCTTAAAGACATCATTGGTAATTATCTATATCGTGATTAATGAGAAATTTCAGGTAAAGAACGTTTACTTTTTAGTATTTTTGACTTAAATATGATAATAAGCAACCAAGTCCTACCACCTTTTAGGGGCTCTGGATGTGGGAAAGTTCCCTCTCTTGGGGTACGGTAGACTTTGTGATTTTATTTACCATACGTCGAGAAAGGCTTCCTCTGTGGTAGTCTAATCGATCGTCTTGCTAAGCGGATATTTTCTGTTAATCTTGAGAATGAAACTTTAATTATTAAGTAAGTTTTTTAATCTTGAAAATTCTCATTCTTAAAGAAATTATGTAAATAAGTAATTTTCTTCAATTTGATAATGGGCAGAGGAAATTTTTAATAATCTATGATTAACATTTAGTAAAATTTTCATAGAATTCAAGATTAATGAATGGTCAAGTACTTCCAGTAATTTTAATTCTGATGTCAGGTTACAAAGGATTAAGAAAACAGAAATGCTACTACGTTTTTTTTATTCACTTGAGTTAGTGTTCTTAAATTTTATTCAAGAAATCTAATAAAAGAAATCTTTGAATGATTTCAAATTTACTTTTGAGTCTGGTCCTTAATTTTGATAATCTACCAAAGAGACAATGATAACTCTGAAAACTTGATAGATTTTCAAGGTAAAAGTTGGAAAACTGCATAACTGGTATCAGAGACATCATATAAATTTAATTTTCATAAGCCTTCTTCAAACTTGAGATGTAGGCTCGCCGTACTTTTAACGGACTAAAAACAATTACATGAAAATATTGGTATTTCAGCAATTGTAGGTTTCTCAAGTCTTCTATTTCGATGAATTGTTTCAATCTCACCTTAATATAAACATTTAAAACCCACCTACTTATTTACGTCAAGTTGTAATGTTGTAGTGGCAAACTGTCATTTTAAAACAGAACTGCATGCGGTTGTAATATCTCTGTAAAGATTTTGAATATGAAGTAGTGTTCAAATGGAAGAGGAATGTATTCTAGAAAATTGAGAATGTACGGTAAATAGAATTTTTAGAATAATTTTAAATACACACACACACACACACACACACACACACACACACATATATATATATATATATATATATATATATATATATATATATATATATATATATATATATATATATATATATATGGGGGTGAGGGAATGCATATTCTGTATTAATTCATACTTTTGCATCATAAGTATATTACTGTAGTTGAATTAGCGACCGAGTGTCAGGCGGTATATCCTGGCTCGGGTGTAGCAGGCTAACAACCTTTCCATCTTTAACCGATTGTTACGGAAACCAAAGCAATTCGGCCAGATGTTCTATTGATGAATTTGGTCCATTAATGATTATTAATTGGGAAAACCTAGGTAAATTTAGATCGTAGAACATAAGAACAATGTAAAGACCAGGTGCAACAGTTAAAGAGGAGAGGGAGAGCTCTAAAGATATGGTATTTAAGTTTGCAGCCCTGTAAGAAATACGTTGGGCAAGTACAGGAAATGTGAATTGGAGAGGGTAAAAAGGTATTATTACAGTTTCAACCAAATTCGTTTATCTATTATCTTTTCATATGTTATCATATTTTTCAGATGATTCATACGAAAAAAAAAGTTACTTGAATTTTCCGCAAATAAAGGATTACGGAAATATTTGCCGATGAATATTGTTCCAAACTGTTATGCCAAGGATGTACTTACACGGCCATGTTCGTTTTTCTCATGATGGTATTTCGATTTTTGTTAATGCGTTTTAAGTACAAATATCTGATGGTCTTTTTTTTTTTTATGATATACACAGTAAAAATGCTGAAACCTGATTTGTTGTTTTGTTTCAAAATTATCCAATTAACTGCGATTTTGGAATTCATACGTCCTTCTAAAAACGGTGCTTGTCAGTTGACTGTCATGGATTCCGTTGTGGAGACGTGCAGTATTTGTTCCCCTTCATATTTTGACGTTATTGACCGGTTTCATGGACATTACCATGGCATCCAGAAGTGGTGAATAGGTTTCTGCGTGAACATTCAGTGCTATCTAAATGTGTTAAGCGTCCCAAGTGTGATTCCCCCTTAGTTTTTCCGGAAAGATAGGTGCCAGTGGTACTGCAAGCAGTCAGTTCGAAACCTGCAACGCCTTCAACTTTTGATTTAATTTAAGGTAAGTGAAGTGGTTAATCAAAAGGTTGCAGAAATATTTGCGATTTACCCCTTTATTACGTTTGTATAATTGATAATTAACACTGAAATTCTAGCCCACGGGGCTAACTCGAGTAGCGAAACATAGTCTGCTTTGCGAGAACATAGGCCGCTTTGCCAGAACATAGGAACCAAGGTCTATAGACATTAATAGGAACAGTGAGATAATGTTTAATAGCAAGCTAAGCGAGCAGACGTCAGAGCAAAAACCATTAAATAATTAACTCAAATAACGAGATATTTGTCTCTCGCCCAAAAAAACCCGATTTCCCATTATTTTAGTTATTAAAGGGGGGCGGGGGGTGGGGGGTGGGGGGGGGGGGGGGGTTGTACGTTTAAATCTGATTATTTGCGGCAAAAATAAAGGTCAAATTCGTTGAAAACATTATTTAAGCTAGAAAATATAAATTTCCATATCGGATATCAGAGTTTGGTTGAAACTAATTTTACCAGAAAAAGTACTGTATAGTAGGAGGCGACGGACGACATGAGGAGTGTTTATATATATATACATATATATATATATATATATATATATATATATATATATATATATATATGTATATATATATATATATATATATATATATATATATAGTATATATATATATGTATATATATATATATATATATATATATATATATATATATATATATATATATATATATATATATATATATATATATATATGTATATATATATATATGTATATGTATATATATATATATATATATATATGTATATATATATATATATATATATATGTATATGTATATATATATATATATATATATATATATGTATATATATATATATATATATATATATATATATATATATATATATATATATATATATATATATATATATATGTATATATATATATATATATATATATATATATATATATATATATATATATATATATATATATATATATATATATGTATATATATATATATATATATATATATATATATATATATATATATATATATATATATGTATATATATATGTATATATATATATGTATATATATATATATATATATATATATATATATATATATATATGTATATATATATATATATATATATATATATATATATATATATATATATATATAGAAAATCACTATCTATGTTAGTTTAGACACTGATAAATTAGAACAGATGGAAACTACAGTTCAGTATCAGGTGGAAATAGAAAATATATTCAGCAAATTGCAAGAGGAGGAGCCAGACTGGCAGCATGTTAGGGAAATAGTCTTAAATGCAACAGAAAGTTCACTGAGAACAGTACAAAGAAGAACAACGAAATGGTTCGATTAGGATTGTCACAGCAAGGCCGATAAAAGAAGGATATGCAGAGGTAGTTGGTTGGAGGACACAGGATAACAGACCGGAATTTAGAATTGCCAGGGATGAATCTAGCAAAATGAATAGGAGGAAGAAGAAAGAAGCTCTGAATAGTGATCTGAGAGATATTGAAAATAACAGGGGAGGGAATGTCAGAGAGTAGTTCACAGGAATAAAGTGCATCAGGAAAGGATTTCAGGCTAAGCAGAATATAATCAAGAACAAGGGGGGGTTGCTGGTAACTATGCAAAGTTATTGTAAAATCATATGGAGAATATTTCGTAGTTACTGTTCAGATCCCGTCCAGAAAATGCAGTAGAGGAATTAGTATGCAACCATGAAATAGAAGACTCGTGTGACAACGAAATTATAACAGTTATTAAGAGCTAATCATGTCAATAACTTCAGAAGAGCAGCATAACTGATTGGTTTAGAAATTAATGAAAGTAAGACCAAGGATAATGCTTAGGGAGCTGGATTATTTCAAATATCTGAGCTCAACAATAACCATAGACAATGAGATAAAGGAAGAAATAAAAATCAAAATTGGTGCAGCATCAGAATGCAGTTGGGCAATCAACGAATTACTCGAGTATAGCCACGTACACGTACAGCTGTGAAACCTGGAGGCTAATGAAGGAACTAGAAAGAATGCTGCTGGGTTTTGAGAACAGCATCTTGAAGCGAATATGTGGACCAATATAATAAGAACAGAGTGGCGAATTGAGGAAAATACAAAATATGGAACTGAGAGAAGTATCAAGGCTGTTACTTATAACGAATCATATAAAATCAAAAAGGCTTAGGTGGGCATGTCACGTTGCGAGAAAGGGGAACAATAGTTTGATTAGAGGAATGGAAATTGGCAAATCAGCGGAGTAAAGACATGTGGGCACATCGCGCACGAGTTGGTCTGATGATATTAGGACAGGCTCGGAACAACTCGGAGTGGAGTATCCAGCAGAGTGGCATATGTTATCTGGATTGGGGGCAGTAGAGGCGTCGATGGATCACGAGGGTCCGTCGGCAGTGAAATGAGTGATTGAGTATCATGTTACAATTTTTTTTTTTTACAATTTTGACCTACTAACAATCCTAACAAAGTCTTTAAGGGTGAAAACTACATGACTAACTTGGGGAAAGGCTTGTAATTTACACTTTCAATTAAAGGATACAGTGTTGCCCATGGTAATTGTAGCCAAATTGTTACATAACTGACTTTTAGGCGAATAGATTTCAAGCTATATATATATATATAGCTATATATATATATAGCTATATATATATATATATATATATATATATATATATATATATATATATATATATATATATATATATATATATGTATATATATATACGTATATATGTATATATATGTGTATATATATATGTATATATACATATATATATATACATACATATATATATATATATATATATATATATATATATATATATATATATATATATATATATATATATATATATATATATATATATACGTGTATATATATATATATATATATATATATATATATATATATATATATATAAATATACGTATATATACATATATATATATATATATATATATATATATATATATATATATATATATATATATATGTATATATATACATATACGTATATATATAGGTATGTATATATACATATATATGTATACATATATATATATATATATATATATATATATATATATATATATATATATATATATATATATATATATATATATATATGTATATATATATGAGGCCTATGCGAGGAAAAGGTACATTCGCCACACTCTCCCAAAATACGTTTTATGATGGCGAAAGCTCCTTCTCATTGTCAAGTTTCATCTCACAAATTTTCAACGACATTCGCCAACTATAAATGTAAGCTCTATACTTTCAAACGTAAGGTTGAAAATGCTGTGCCAATACATCATAGTATTTCGAGGTAATTTCTCCGTAGGGAAAGGAACATTCATCACTCACTCCGAGGTTGCGTTGACATCACCGCGTGAGCTAGTCAGAGCGCAGCTACGTTCTCCGCTTACACCGCTGGTAATTGAATGATGCGATTTTCCTACTCGTATAACACTATTGCTACTAGTAGCTACTAGTCACTATTGCTACTCGTAGCTACTAGTGACTATTGTTACTAGTTGCAAGACAATAATATTGAATACTAATAGTAATTTAGGGGGAATATGGATAATCAATGATAAAAATAGTGGAAAGGCGTGTTATAAGTCTCAAAATGGTAAAAATGTCATAGCAGAAACTACCTTTTTCTACTTAATAGCTACTATAGTAAAACCATTCTGTCGTGGCCGCTGAGACGGTTTCTGTTCCCCTGTACAGCGTACCCATGTCAAAATATTTCGACTACTTTAAGGAAAAATGAACACTGCGGTTAGAGACGAGCCATCCAAACTGAGTGAGACTAATGCTACTGGTAATGACAGATGACCTTCCTCAGGGTATGCCTAGGGTGCATCCCCACCTTTTTCACTAATCTCACTGGATTAAGACAAGATTAAATCTGCTCTCTCTCTCTCTCTCTCTCTCTCCTCTCTCTCTCTCTCTCTCTCTCTCTCTCTCTCTCTCTCTCTCTCCTGTTATTCTTGTCGAGCATACAGTATATATTTCATTAGGTACACAGGTAAATAAGCGTAATTTTAATAGAACATTGTCCATAAAAATATACTGTTCTTAGCCGTAATTCAGTAAAATATGGGAGTGTAATTTTTACCCTACCCTGTTATCTTATTATAGGTTGATGATCATAATATCACCATTTAACGTCAATATTTCCGTTTATAAGACGGTAAATGCCTGACAACATTTATTACTGGTTTTTTACCGGTTTTTTGGCATATTTCAACAGTGTATGGTATTCATTTCTATAAGGATAATTACAACCAAGTACATGTCCCCCAAAATCAAATCCCAGGATATTTGTCATTTTTATCTTACCGTCTTAATATGACTCGGACAGATGGTAAGTTTGAAATCCGATTGATCTGTCCTTGGAGGTCTCAAGGGTAAATTTATGTAGCAAATATCAGCAAGCCATATTTAATCCCTTGAATGGTTGGTCTTGGGGTATAAAATGTAGTGTTTGAGGCAGTGACTTGCATTATCTAGTAAACATAAAGCATGGAAACATCTCCAAACCATGTTCTCTGTCCCAATGCAAGGGAAATAGTACATTGTGTGTACAAGTATTTCACAAAAGAAAAGATGAATCGCGGCCCTTTTACTGATGTCACCAAAGCATGTATCCGTACTCTGAAGCCACAAATGTTCCAGAAAGAGAGAGAGAGAGAGAGAGAGAGAGAGAGAGAGAGAGAGAGAGAGGAGAGAGAGAGAGAGAGAGAGAGAGAGAGAGAGGGGGGGGAAGATACAACAAAGATTAAATTGACTTCCTTTAAGAAATCCTAATCTTATAAGCTGGATGACCATTGATTGACAGATGTGACCCGACCACCATAAGTTTGGAGATATCAGTTATGAAAGATAAGTATCTGACAAAGGCAGCGCAATAAAATGATTTGAAATATCTCCATATATATTGTAGTGTGCCAGCAGAAAAAACAATAACCAAGGAAGTATAGTAAAGCTGATTTTTTTTAGACGATTTAGTACAGTTGTAAAGAAAGGGTGAGGAAAATGGGGTGCCTAATCTCTTAATCTGGCTTTATCGTTGTTTTCAAAGGTTTTCGACTTGTCTCTAAAGAGTGATTCCTTCAAATGAAAATGAACCAAGTGTTTACACTCGAACACGATACCTTTTGGAAATGAGCTCTTCTCAGCGGCCACGACAGAATGGTTTGACTATAGTAGTGTAAATTCGAAATTCTAATATTTTTAACTATGAAGATAAAAAAGTACACACATCAAGCTTCATTTCTGTATAAAACATTTTGTTGTAAACACAAAAATAAGGTTGCTATGACATTTTACATTTTGAAAACTTTAAACGCGTTTTTTCTCCACTTTTTATTTTGTGGCGAATGTACCTTCTCCTCGCATAGGCCTCATATGTATATATATGTATATATGTATATATATGTATGTATAGATATGTATATATTTATATGGATATATTTATATGTATATACACACACACACACACATATATATATATATATATATATATATATATATATATATATATATATATATATATATATATATATATATATACACACACACACACACACATATATATATATATATATATATATATATATATATATTATATATATATATATATATATATATATATACATATATACATATATATACATATATATGTATATATATATATATATATATATATATATATATATATATATATATATATATATATATATATATATATATGTATGTATATATATATATTCTAAGATTAAATCCTATTATTTTGATATCCAATAACTCTTTACCAGCGTAAGAGAAATACATAACCAAAACAAATTGGTAAAATATTTTCAGCATTGTTGATTTGTTGTAAACAAAAGTTTTCTGGAATCGATTATGGTTGCTCTAACAATTATTGTTAATGTTGGTAAATATACAACGCCGTTAAGTAGACTTCTCTAAATTCTAAAGCCACTGGTCCTTTACATGTTCCTGAACATAGTTCAAATTGGCTTTGGCGAATGCATCCTTATCTTAAATATTCCAAATGATTGATTAGAAGAGATAGCAAAGTTACTAAATGACCTGGAAAAACAAAATATTACCCATGATTCGTATTGAGATGTATTTTAATTCTCATTAAAGCAATGGTTTAATTGAAATAGCTTGGGAGAATGGGAGATTTTTATTAGCTTCTTTGCAATAGCACAGCTATCAGTAATATGTATCATCATCCTCATCATTATAATTATTACTACTACTACTACTACTACTACTACTACTACTACTAGTAGTAGTAGTAGTAGAGTTGCACATATTCTTGTTCTCAGCGAAATGTTTATCAAAAAGGTGATACAAAGTTACTGCGATATTCGTGACTGCATCATAGAATAGAGATAAAACGATGTATGGGGAGCGTCCTATCCGCCATCACCATCACCATCACCATGAAATCACCATGGTCTAACGTTGAAAGCAAAAGACCAGAACAAAGAGTAACGTTTTCAGTCTGCCATTCGATGTAGGTCACACTGTAACGCTCAGGGAAGAATCCCGTAAGTGGAATAGTGGGGTTTGTTTGAAGTGGCGATCGTCACACTTGTACAACAAGACTGTGTTTGCTTCCTGCAGGAATTACGCTCCTTACGTGACGCCAGTTCGTGACAAAATGCTAATTTACATAAAACAGATTATGGAGATACGAGAGAGAGAGGATGTTTGTCCATGTTTCCGGTATATGACTTCTGGGCAAGTAGGGAGAAAGACGAACGTTGATAGATTTTTAGCATCAACCCGACAAACGCTCGGAAGTTTTTTGTTCTTTTTAGTGCGCAAAGATTCAACTTAACCACATTTGTTTCTTCTGACGAATATACGCATTTCTAAATTAGGGTTTTGCCTGTGAAAGCATTAAAAAAAATGTATCAAAATAGTTTTTTTTTTCATTTTTTCCATATTTCTAGCTGAAATTATTCCCGCAAAGTTTTTATGAAATATAATGATAAATTGTCGAAAAGAAAAACTTGTCAATCATGAAAATTTTCAAAATTTGATTCTAACATGGTCGTTATCATAAAACCATATAAACATAATGCACATAAGTACTTTATCTAGGCAAGGCAGTGAAGATGATGTATGACGGGCAAGAACCACAGTAAAGACCAAATATTGGGAGACTGATGCATTCTCTATTAAGGTTTGCCTTTATCTGGAGTCTGCTTCAAGTCCATTCCTGTTCCTCGCTGGAATAGACACTTTTTCATCAGAATTAATGATCAACGAAGAATTTGGGAACTTCCGTTTGCTAAGAATTTAATCATTATAGTAGACACCAAAAGAAGAAATGCAAGAAACTTTTTAGCATTGAAAGGATCCCGAGAAAAGAAAGGATTGAAGTTAGATATTGGAAAGACAGAGCTAATTACTATTATTAGAAAATTACATAAAGAAGTAAACATTCCAGTGGAAGGTGGTACACTGCTAAAATAGATCAACGAGTTTAAGTATTTGGGAATGCAGTGAGACAGTGCAAGAAGCATGATGAAAAAGTGCAAGAAGCATGATGAAAATGGAAAGAAATAACTGGGGTTGTTTAAAACAAGAGAATACCATTAAGGCTCAAAATGAGGGTTCATAATACAGTTATCAGGCTTGCACTGTTATCATATGGGTCTGAAATTTAGGCACTTAAGAAGAAAGAGGAGGAACTGTTGGCAAAAACCAAGATGAGGATGGTGAGATTGATTGGTGGAATATCACTACTGGAAAGGAGGGAGAGTCAAGATACAATAAGAATTTGTGATATATGTATAAATAAAAGAGAGGGGTAGGAGAGCGCGTCTGAAATACTATGGCCACGTAATAAAAATGGAGGTGGAACCAATCAAGATAACTAAGAACATGCCAGTCATGGTGAGGTGGAGGAGTGTGGGGCGCCAGCGAAACAGATGGATGGATGGATGTGGTGAGGAGGGATTAGGGCTGAAGTGGGAATAGGGAGAGAAGATGAACGGGATAGATGAAAGAAGGAAAATTTTGACTCGAGTTGCCCACCCTGGTATACCGTGGGACTAATAAGGTCGAAAAATGAAGAAGAAGAAGCAAGTAATATCATAGAATAAGTCAAGAACTCGAGATGTATTTAGATATAGCGTTTGTCTTCGCTTCTTCTAAAATGATTTAATTTATTTTGTCTTTGGTATTCCCAGAATCTTTGCGTAGGTTATCAACTGTTTCACCCGTCACAAAAAAAAAGTTTCAGTATTCAAGAGTCTTGAATTTTAGTATATGTATTGCAAAATAATTCACGTGACTTAAAGAAATGGCAAGTAAAAACATATTATCTCTCTCTCTCTCTCTCTCTCTCTCTCTCTCTCTCTCTCTCTCTCTCTCTCTCTCTCTCTCTCTCTCTCTCGCGAGTGTTTGTGTATAAAAATCATCCGTGCTATGATATGACAGAGGTTGCAAACACAGCTCATCGTTTGAAGACATAACCTCTATCTTGAGGTGACCCATTGTAAAATAAAATATTTGCCCTGATCTGACCCTCAGCGAAGTGAAATGTTTATCTCTGTCTGTTCTCTTCAAAGGAGAAATATCTTATCTGGCCAAGTGTTTTCTCTAGCTTTTATATTTCTTGAAAAATGGTCAGGTCAGAGGTAACAAGGATGTGCAAAGTTTCAAGGCAAACCTGATTAACCCCTCGAACACTGAAGGTGAAGATGAGCTGGGAAAGTGAATTCTCATTCAAATCAGTGAGAAAATAAAGGGAGAAAGAATAGTTACGGTATAATCTTGCAACGTTTAGACTATTGAATGGTAATATAAAGAGCGCTTAGAAGAATCATTGAGGACAGTAAGAGCCTCACCAGTTACGACAATAGTAATTCTCATTATTATGAAAATCAAAAGAAAGGGGATTTCCCATGGCCAAATACCTAATCTTGAGAAAAGAAGACTGACTTGCAGTATGACAAAACATGAGGAATGATAAAAAAAACCGGTTTCCCTGGTGTCTGTTTTGACTGCGCAATCATATCCAAACGATATCATGAATATGACAAATTGGCCACGTTGATTCGTCTGGCTATCGACAAAAAACAAAACTGTAAACAAGATAGAGTCGTTGATTATGACTGCAGCATCAGAGGTACAGTTTTTCTCTTGTAAGATTTTGAGAACTACTTCAAAGCCTAGCAATGTACTTAAGACATGTAATCATGAGTAATAACGAAAAAGCCGAGAACATTACCGGAGAGAAAATATCGGACAGTTTTACTTACGACGACATTTGGTATCTAATAGCAGAGTCTATATAGAAGTATCGTACATCAGACATAAATTTCTCACTAATGATCTCCTTTGATGGAGCAAAAATTAGAGGCTCTAGAACCACAAGTAAGAAACTACTAATATACCTCGCCTGATACTGAACTAAGAAAGGGCTTCATGCTGGTGACTTTGGGGAAGAAATGCCTTCTCATCGGGATAGAAATAAATAAAGGGTAATCTGATATTTTCTGTTGGCAAATTGCACGTAATACTTCCCTGGCTCAAAATCAAAACTGAAAGTCACACACTAAACACCGTGCATTACTGTGATTCCAATTCATGGCGGAGTGGGGTTCAATATCCTGCCAAGCGGCAATCTGAAATAAACTGATCAAAGATCGAAAGAAAATAGCAATTTTCTTACTTTGATTTAAAAATGACAACAGTTTTCATTCTTAATGTGACCTATGTCAGGGAAGAGGAAAAGTGAAATGTATGTTCGGAGGCAAATGCCGGCAATATGTGGCTGCCCCGATGACATACACTTGACCTGCTTTGTCCTTCGCTTAGAAGGATCGTACAAGATTCTTGCATCGCCAGGATGTGGCTCTTACTCACGATCGTGGAAGGAATGCTAATCACCTGACATTTTCTCATGGATAATTGATTGGTGTCCAAGACATTGTTAGACGATATTGACAAGTTTTTGGAATTCGCAGCCACCCGAGCGCGTCCTCCTATTTGTGGGACATTGCCATCATGACTGGTTGTGTTCTTCGAAGAAATGTAGGATGAAAACCATAAAACTCTGTTGTGCATATCATTTCAAAAGTTGAGTTATTCACAATTGTACTTATTAGCACTTTTCTTTTACTATCTAAACAATTTTATGGTAAGAATAAGGAATGGAGTATGTGAAAGCAAAGTTTGCTTAGATACTTTTACAGTTATAAAGAACAAATATTTTTTTTTAAGCAAGAGAATAGACAAAATGTTTTTGGCAATCATTTTGTTGTTCTCGTTTTTCATTGGATTAGCAATCAACAGTTTTAGCAATTGTTTCTTGAAGCTAAATCAACAAGTTAGCTTTTACAATATTCTAGTTTTACTACTTGCTTTGACGAAGAAGAATCATAAAACACCCAATTGCTTTCTTTTTATCTGGAACACTTTGACTAGTATAATCATGGCTTTATTAATCATTAGATAGTTTTTTATGTATTCTCTCTCTATCTATCCATGATTACATGGGCCTATTCAGTAAAATTCTTTATGTATATGGATCGATTTATTTCCAAACTTGTGGACTAAATAATCTCTATTCAAATGTTTTTTTGCTTGTAGTATATATTCACGTACAGCCCTAAATATAGCCAAAGTTTTATTGCATCTTGATAGCATTTAGAGCATAATGATCTTCAATTGCACCGGAATGTAATCTCTTTTTTTTTTTTTTTCGTATTCCTAGGGATGTTTTTTATTCGGAGCCTTTGTAGTTTGTTGGGACAGGGCTGGAACTTAAATTTGTAAATTATTCCTAGTGACCTAACGGGGGGGGGGGGGGGGTAACGCCCCCCTGCGACCCCCAAACACTGTCGCTATCATACAAACACCACAAACCTACCTAACCTAACCTAGTAGTTCCCAGGTCACAACGCCTAGCCGGGGCAAGGCCCCGGACCCCCTTCGTAAGTTTCTTTCCTACACAAAAAAAAAAAAAAAAAAAAGCCATGGCCAGTACTCTAAATTATATCTTTAAAATGATAAAATAACTTCATATTATGGTATATCAGATCATAGTAAAGAACATCTTCCCCCATAAGGAATAACTTTTATTCTAATCGTTCAAATTAAGGGACATAACAGTCATCAACATAACTGATCTCTTGTTTGATCAGGTATGTGTACTGTAAAAGCCCTAACCCTGGTTACTGAAGACATATGCTCATGCACGCCCATAAACGGAAACGGGTATATAATTACACACCGTAACTTCACCATTAGATGAGAAAGGATTGCGAACGCATGATCATCTGTGCATCACTCAAAAGTCTCAAGAGGATTTTGGAGAAAGCAGCCATTGCATTAAAAAGATCGTGCGTAGTTGGCCATGCGTTTTAAGATTAATCCCGATTAAAATTCACGTAAC